>NW_022712725.1:642300-656338 GCF_011630105.1 Anneissia japonica
CCAGAATAAATGAAAAATTGGCTACCATAAGGCTGGTTATCATTTACCTGTTTATAACAACTTCAAGAATTCATTTATACCTTATTTGGAGAATCTGCCGTGCAATGATAATTATCGTTTTTAATATTAATTTTTTTTTAAAGTTTTATTATGCCTGCTGCCCTCATGAAAACTCCCAATGAGAAATTTATTTCTTTCTCACATTTAACAAAATATTTATAAATGATTTATCAATTTGCTTACTGAACTATTTACATGCAGTCACATTCTTTAAATCCAGGCTCTGGAGGAAAAACTAATTTTGATATGTACAAACTGATTTGACAAAAAACTCAAACGTTTATGTATCCCATTAACCGTTCTTGAGTTTTTCGTTTTTTGTCGAACACCCTGTTTGTGTCTTGGAAAAACCAGTTCTACAACATTTTTTTTTTTGTTTTCCTGCGGAGTCTGGCTTTAATGCAATGATGCAGAATCCAGCCATAAGAAATTTACAATAAACAAATGTGATTTCAACCTCACACACTTGCATTTTTTATTTATCATTACAATTTTATTTAAATTTTCTTCCCCTAGATGGCTTTTGTAGAACCCATTTTCCATTAATTAAAACAATTTTCTACACCCTCTCTTTAAAAACTATGGTTAGTTGGGTGAGACTCTTTGTATTCCTTGTTTCGCGTACTTATTTTTTTAAAGATTATCGATGGAGGGTGGAATAAAAATAAAATTTTGTCTTCTTATTTAGCAAATAGTTTTGTCAAAATCATGTTATATGAGCTGGATGAAAATGATGGAGGAAAAAATAAAAATAAAATTTTATTGGTGAATGTAAAATAGGATGGTTAAATGCTTCAAATATAATTAGGAAGAAATATACATATCTTACCTTCGGAAATTTCAAAGCAGCGGGGTTGTAATAACAATCAAGAAAACTTTTATTCTTTTCTGAAATTTCCACATTTTTATGGCAGCAGGTGTGCTAAATGGCCAAAAATAATATTTTACTTTTATTTGAAATCATCAATATTTGCAGTCGGCAGGTTCGCTAAACAAGGTATAAAAAGTCTTGCCTTAAACATGGTATAAAATAATTCTCACCCAACGTGAAATAGATACTTCAGGTATTGAAATGCATGCCATCGTGTTGGTATTACAATATTTCAACATTAATTATGCCATCATCAGTTCTTATATTATGTTGGAGTTTATTTATGTATGCTCTGAATGTGTGATCACTGTGCACACACATCAGCTGATGCTTACACAAACCAAAAATGGATTCACTGGCTGATTGATGCAGTGTGTGCCTAGCATTACAGAATATTACTAGTTCTCTAATGAGATGTCATTAGTTAATTTTTAGACTTTATTCATCCTTCTGTGAAATGAAATGAATCATGTGGAGAGTTTCCAATTCAGTAACCTCATATTTTGAGGTTAGCCTGTTAAGATGTAGATTCATTTTGCACTGTTTATAATACATATACATAACAGTCATGCTCAGTTTTACTGGTCACATTCTAATGTCGGCTGGTATCTCCAGGCTGACTGTGTATCACAGAGCTCAGGATGTTTTCATTTTCAATAACCACAGATGGATGAATGCAAACTCTCACTCAATGCGCCCGACGTTCGGCCGATGCGATTCTAAGAGGAACGCAACACCACAACGCACACCCAACAAGATTGTTTATAATGACGATCTGTTCAGAGTGTGCTTCCGACAACCAGCAGACAACATTGAGTCGTCTAGCGCTCAAAGGGAGCGCAGAGTTGGATTCATCAGCCAACGGTCGTACAACACAGTGTGTGCCAGGCTTTAAATTAACTGATGAGATGTAACAATAATATAGAAACATTAAATCGTATTTGAATGTCAAGATAATTAATTGCATTCTGCATCATACTGATTACCATAAATGCTCGAATAAGTGCCGTTCTCAAATAAGCGCCGCACCAAACATTTTTTTCGTTAAGCGCCACTCTCAAATAAGCACCGCGGCACTAAATCGAGAGTATATAATATTACCCCGAGTGCAATTAAACAGGGTTTTAAATTCAATGTATACAGTATTATTAAAATGAATAAATAACACAATGAAGACACAAGCATTTCTTATAAACGTTTGTTTACGATGATAGGACCTATGGTAGGCCTTCTGAACTATGGGAAAACGTGAAATAGGTAACATGGAAACGGGCAAGGAAAGTGCAGCGCCAACATTTTTTGATATGCGCTGCTCTTGAATAAGCGCTGCTCTTGAATAAGCGCAGCACTGAAGCTGCCAAACATTCTATAAGGGCCGCGGCGCTTATTCGAGCATTTATGGTAGTCATTAAACACAATTTTAATAAACAAGAGATAGACTACAGTGCTTGTAGCTTATCTGATAGCTCAGAAATCCTTTATTTACACAACTCCCTTAAATCTCTAAAAATTGTTTTTTGAACAAAACAAAATTTTGAGGATACAAGCTTCTCTAGAGACGTATAGAATTTTGGATTTCGACTTTTTCTTACTGTTGACTTCCCAGGTGTTTTTACTGACCTTTCTTTTTAAATTTAGAACATCTTAAAGTCGTATTTTTAGCACCAGGTTTTTAATATTTTCAAGTTTTTTTATTTTTAATTTATTTCCTAAACTTAATATCTGAAAGTACAAATCCTCAACAAATACCCGTACTCTTGCAATATTTTTTTTTTCATTTACATATTGTAGAAAAATATTTGAAAACTCCAAAATTCTTTATCGTCCTTTAGAAATTAAAACAATATAATACACAATAAATCTTTCATTGTTTTATACATTTGAATCGAATTAAAATATTCAATAGCAATGAACATCTCCCTTCCCTGCAATTGAAAAATAAATAAATTCCAAAAAAGCAAATAAACATAATAATTATGCACACACAATTTTTTTGGGAATCCAAAAAAATTTGCTCATGAAAGCGGATATTAGATATTTTGAATAATCAAATTGTGTTGAATGTGACAACTTGGGAACTAGAACATTTTTACTGCCATGGAAACCTAATATAAAATTAACTTATATTTTATTTGAATTTAGCTTGCATTCTGTCCTTAGCTGGCAGAATTATGCTCTTTCACCTTTTATGGACCAACATGAAAATTATCACAATTACTTGACACAAGTTAAAGCATAATTACTTCTATTCCTAAGTGAACCAAATAGTGGTTTATATTCATTATCCTTGATATTCTAGATTTTTACTTCGGAATAGTGTTTGAAATAGCATCATTTTGTTTACTGGCACTGTCAAATTCATTGTACTATAAAATATCAGGAATGGTATCACCTCAATTGTGGTCAATAATTAGGATTGCAGAATATCATCAAATAATCCAAAAATGTCTCATCACATTTTTTTATCTACACTTAATGGCCGGTTGACAAAATGTGTTTTTATTACGGTACAGGCACATCTTTTTACTAATCTGCGACGTCAACAATTTTGTGCATACCATATACATACAAGCAAATAGTTTGCAAAAACCTTGTTTAAAAACATACATGCCTCAAGAAATAGACTTTCGTATTTTACTGTTTATTTTTTTACCGTAATAATTATTGCTTAAATGTTTTGTCCATGCTTCAGTTCCAAACAAAACCTTTTTTTATTTATTATTAAAAGTTTTTGCATAACATTCCATTTTCTCTTGTGTGGGAAATATTTTGCCAATTGGTTTGGCTCAATTCTTGCAAATTTTAATAAATATTTATAGTTTATGTGGTTCAGAATGTCCAAATAATACATGATATACTAATTTCTGCATATCAATTGTTCATATAAAAAAGAATAACATGAATAATTTAATCTTTGTTGGGTTCCTTTCCCTTCCATTGGCAGTTGTTTTATATTTGGTATTGCATCATTCAAATTTAAAATTTGGAATATCATCAAGTTTATCTTAAAAATTACACAACTCAACACAGAACGCATCTTCAAATGGTTGCACATGAAACTAAACGTTTGTTTTCTGATTGGAGTCTTGAGTTTTCCTCTCGTAATTGCGACACTGTTGCTTCCAAATCCCCAACACTTTGTAATCGTGCACGCACTTCTGGACTAATTAGGTGCATATCAAGATCATCGCTTCCATTACAATTTGAATTTTGTCTTTTAAGATTCTGGCTTCCCTCCAATTCATTGACTTTACTTGAAAGTGCCAAAACCTCTGAAACAAGATCTCCTTTAGACATATTCTGGAGTCTTTCCGATTGAAAATCATCATAAACTGCTGTAAAGTCTTTCTCAAGAAATCCACCAACAGCATTATCATCCAACACATCATCAGAAGATTCCAAATCGTTTTTCAACATTGCAACACTCGAAAAATCAGGAGTCTCAACTTTGTGATCTTCCATAAGAAACTGTGTGGTATTATAAGGTGTCGGTCTATTTTCTCGCTTTTTCGCCGCTCTGGTAGCCTCGCGTTCATCCACCTCCTTTCTCTCTTCCCAGGTCAGCTCCGTGTATGGCTTCCATTTCTTCTTGTTGTGTCGTTTCCTTCCCCTTCTGCGTTTCTTAACTGCACCTCCACCATGATTTTTATGCACTCCATTACTATGGTTTCGTTGAACTCTACCATTGTTGCGAGATATTGGCTCTGATAATTTGCGAGAATCATAATTTTGTGCATGCTTACGTCCACTTCTATCACGACCACCTCGCTGAACTCGTTCAGAATTTTGTTGGCGTAGCGCCAACATCAATGGACTAGGACTTCGCTCAGGTTCGGTCCCTTCATCATCTCCGTCAGTTCCCTCTGGTTGAAACAACACATTTCTATCACTTTCGTCCGTCAAACTCATGATTTCCACTATGGTCATTAAACTTGATAGCTTTATCCTTAAAACACAGAAAAATAAGATACCTTTGACTAAACGCCCTCAGCCCACCAACCTCCAACTCCACTTCTACTACGAAACTGCAAACTTGTTCTGCAGCGTCTGTGTTTATAAACGAACCGACGACCTGTCGGCCGTCTAGAGTGTGACGTAAAACATTGATAGTCTGTTGTATCAATGCGCGTTCAAAGAAAATAGGTCTACAGCACCCGTCCTACCTGCCTTGCCTACTTTGTACTTAGGCCTAGGCATTGTACAGCCTGTACACCAAAGGCAAACAAATTAATATCTTTCTATATTACAACAACAATTTATTACTATTGTTATTTAGTTCACAGCTGTCATAGAAAAAGAAGGGTCGGTGCAATCCGGCCACCGGACCGGCACAGGTATGGAACGCAAACAAAATTTGTTGTTATAAGAACCATCATCTCATAGCTACATCAATTTATTTTCTTCAACCACTGCACGTGTTGTAGCAAAGAGTATAGAACTTCAATTATATACTCTTTTTGGGTAGTTCTGACACTGACAGTCCTCGATATCTAGATCTAGATTATGTTCATCACTGATACTGGCTAGTAGTTCATGTCATTTTACGATTAAATCACTGCCTTTCATATTAAAGACGTTTATTTTTACAAATTAAATCAATATTTTCTTAAAATATATTTTAAAAAGGGAGTAGGAGTATGGTCTCATGATATTATTATGTAGTAAGTCAAACCATACATAACTTATCAAGAAAAATTATTTTGAAAACTGATGATGCGAGACCAAAGACTACATACAGATAGGCGTTACTAATTAGCCGCTATGATTATATGCGAGCGAGAGCATTGCGAGATGCGAGAAACAAATTTGGAGTTCATAGAGGGCGTTTTCATAAATTCAAGTTGCGATGGAGGATTAATTTTTGGCTACAAACCATAAACTCATACAGAGCGCATGCAGATGTCTGAAAGGGGGGAGGGCCGATCGAGTGATAACTCTTCCCTCAGTTAGTGAAAGGAGAAATGTTTCTCATATGGTTTTTCTTTTCAAATGTGTTCATTCAATTTTTTATACTGCTTTATTTTCTTTATTTCCTCTTAAGATCAATAGATCCGGCTCCTGTCGTAATGATCTGTTTATGGCACCCTTTAACAGAGTCAATTGCACTAAAAGTGGTTTTATGTGTCACTCTGTATATGTGTTCTGTATATGCAATAATATCTTTTTAAATTTCTAATATTATAATTTAATTAATTTTTTGTATATTATTTTCAATGTTTTTATATAATGGATTTTGTGCCAGTACTTTTTTGTAATGTATTTTCTATGCGATATCTTTTTAAAATTACCAATTAATAATGTTTATAGTTAACAATTCATTTGTACAGCATTTTGTAATATTTTAATTATAGTATTTAAGACATCCTGTAATTGACTTTTAGCTGTTGGATGATGTTTGAAATAAAATAAAAATAAAAGCGAGGCAGGCATATATTTATTTATTTATTTTTGTGTAAAATGGATAGGCCCTACGTGTATTCAACGCCCCTTAATTCCACTGTAATTAAAATGTAATTCTACTGGAGTAAAACAATAGAAAGTGTTGGGAATGAAGTTTCCATTAGATCTGCTTACAGATCTAATGGAAACTTCATTCCCAACATGGTTTCGGTGAACTGGATTCGGCAAACTGGGTTTCTCCAAAGAGGCCATTAATTCAGCAATCATGTGTTTCGGTAAACTGGATTTTGACAAACTGGTCGGATACCGTTTCGGCCCCAGTGCTAGACCAATTCGAGGGTAGAGAGTAATAATGTGTAAGTTTAGCCTGGAAGGGCACTACTGTCATTGGCAGCAATTTTCCTTTAGATACCTGGTTGGTTGTGCACCTGTATCATAACATCCAAATTACGGTTGAAGCAAGCGTGTATGTTAACTACCGGAACTGTGTCTTAGACACATCGTCGGAAAACCATCTTCTGAAATATTGGAATGGTGTTTTTTTCTAAGTAATACTGTAGTTGTACAAGCCTGTATGCCTTCATGGTGCTAGGTTTAGTTGCGGTATCCATTGTTGTGTTGTTGTTCAGGACTACATTTTCAGACTGGAGACTGCTCTAAAACTCTTTTGAGTAATTTTCATACAATGGCTTTACACCGGAATATCTGAGTGAAAATGTAAACAACAGTAAAGAACAGAGCTAAAGATTTGTTGTTCAGTGTAATGACATACCGTATCGTAAGCACATGTTTTTGCAACCTATATTCAACAATGTAAATCTAAGTACTCAATATATATACTGTCTCTTATACACATCTATTCTTTATCGTCCTTTAGAATTTAAGGCGTATGCGGATTTTATAAGTGCATATGTTTTTCATTTTCTATTTCGTTACATGCTTCGCAGAAGTCTGTGTTTGATCTTTTGCCGACTTTTCGTTGGCAAGATTCTGTGTAATAATTTATAATTAAATTGAGCAACCTTTTAATATGTAGCATTGAGTGTACTTTCTCTTTCCGACAATGTTCCCAGTTAATTGAATTGTTTTGTAATTCATTTTCCATTTGATTCCAACATTTGGTATGCTATATATTGGTTTTAAAAATGATGTGTAGAATTTTTTAACATTTTGTTTCTTCAAAATAATGTCATAATTTGTTTTACAATCGTTTTCTCTGTGTGTTAAACAGTAGGGATTATATTTGATAATATTTTTCCAACTACTTGGAATGGCTGCATTTAATTTTGTATGCTCAATTAAAGCATCGTGTGTTTTTGAGAGAGATGGAATTATTTCGTTCACCTGCTTAATTCTATCATTTACAATGATGTCACCTACATTTTGTATATTTATCTCAATCCAAAATTTATTAAAAAGAGATTTATTGTTTACAGTAATATTCTTATTTTCCCAAATTCGTTGTAGTTTTACCTCACATATGCAATGCAGTTTGATTTCCTGTATGTTATTATAACGGATACACGTATCAATAAAATTCCTATAGAATATTGGTAATTTATTCAAGGAAGCATGTTCCTCTAAGTTAACCTTTGACTACATATAGTCTGTCTCTTATACACATCTAGATGTGTATAAGAGACAGATATATATATATATATAAATCAAGATAGGATGTAGGGAAATCTAAACCTTCTTTCAAAATGCTATATAAATAAATAGATAAATAATAATCTCAGATAGAAAACATAAGATGATGTGGAGGGTTCACCTAAAACTCCACCGTGAAGTGGAAATGCAGATTGGACCCCAGCTTTGTTATTATATGACGATACAGGGGTCCGATAGAATATTGGTTAAATGTTAAGATTTAATATTCGCTTTTAAGTTTCATTACAAAAAACAAAATGTGTATTGAGTACATTTACGACTAGACTGTCTTAAAATTTGGACCTTTGTCGATTTGGGGTGGGATGTTGGGGAGCGTACTCACCCGTTCATATTAAAATAACGCTTTATTAACATGTACACTTTACAATTAAACAATCATTTTTTTTTCTTAATTTGTATTCCTATACCTCATGAATGTCATAAAGGTTCCAAAAAGTGTTTTTAATCTAATGAGAAATTAACTTATTAGGCCTAACTTAACACAGATGCCAAAATGAAAATAATTTGAATGTATTTCTCACTAGTTCAATCTCTTTTATTTCAGGGTCTCAGGTCAAATCTACCGATCCATCAATAAGTGAGAAGTCGATGTACAATTATTTTCAGCGGAACAAGATGTGTATGAAATTGCCGGAACACAAGATGTTATCAATAGCCAGATAAATAATCGCGCGCGCGGATATTTATTAGGATTTATATCACTGGATCACCGGAATTGAATACAATTTGCGAATTATGTTTCTTATACAACGAACAAGTAATTCTCGAACAATATTACATATTTAAATATAATAATGCCTAAGCATTATATATTATATAAAACTAGAATATTTATATTCTATTTATATTACGTTTATATAGTTCTGATGTAACATTTCCGAGTATGTAAGAAATAAAAGTAAACTGTAGTTTATAATACATCATTGTGTGTACTTCCTTTGTCGTAATTGCATTAATAATAATATATATTTCATTATTAATCAGCATATAATCGAATTAAATAATATTATAATCACTTTTTATTATAATCACGATTCGAATATAGCACTATTACAGGCTACTATATCTTATAAACACTCTTTCCAAATATATTCACATGACACCAACCAATTACGAAACTTTTCAGAGCAAGGTGCTGTCAAATTTTACAAAACAGGAAATGACGTCGGTTGCTAGGCTACAGTTCATGCATATTCAGTAACACATGTGCTCATTAGACTAACAATAAAAACTTTTAGCTCAGTTTTGACAAAATCGACCAAAAAGATTTTATTGTTAGTCTAATTAGAACAGGTGTCACTGAATATTCATGATTATGCATGAGCTTGTTGCTTAGCAACCACGTCATTTCCGGTTTTATATTTTTGTTGAGGGCGTCCTCGAAAGAATTGCTAGTTTAATAGATAAAGTAGCACATATTATTGATGAAGCAATTCTTCACTTTTGGTTTAAGCTTATAAGCTTATTATAATAAGGATATTTTAGCTATTGAATGTATTACAGTGAACATAGACATTAAATAAGATGAGAAGAAATGCACAATTCCATTTGATATTTATTTTCAAGCACTGAAATCAAGTTGTGATAGGCCTATATATATATATATATATATACACTATATTTTCATATCCAGATTGTTTGCAGGAAGCATGATGAGTGACACAATTTTTGGCTATCTGTGAATGATTGGTAAGTTCTGTTGCCCTTTCACGATTGAGGCCGGACATTCTTTCCTGATAGTTGTGGCTTCTTTTTCTACATCACTGTAATAGAAAAATATTGAGAAAAGATTAGGAACCAGATAAAGAATTATAACGGAGTATCATCAAAACATAATATATAAATAAAAATAGAGGCAGAGCCAGTAGGTTTGAAATAGAGGTGGCCCACGATGAGGGACTTTGCCAGATGAATTGTTCCCTCCACCTCAACCCCACCATGGTTGGGGCTGAGGTAAGAAACTTTTCGATTATGGCACCTCTAGATGGCCAGGAATGGCACTCTCAGATTTTAAATTTGAATGTAATTTTCTTTTTTCCTCCAATTTTTTAAACATTTTCTGAGATTTAGGGGGGGGGGGCAGGCTGGCTGCCACCCTCCTTCCTCGTATTCAGTTATCGCAATGGACAATTTTGCTGATACAACATAATAGTACTTCACAATTCTTATCATATCAGAATTATCATATTAAATATTAATTATTTATAGTAACATCATACCACGGAATGATGTGAGGATTATTAAATACATGCATTGGGTAGGACTAGTAGATCGCAATAGCGCAAACACATTTTTGTTAGCATTCTGATTGTTTATAAAAAGTGTACTATTCGATAGAAATGAATATACAGATTCTTAAATTCAGTATATTCAAACAATAAACATAATATTATATCAATAATCTTCATACAAACATTTTTTATGATATAATATTTTTTTATTGATTGATTGAATTTATTCGATGTTCAACATGCATAAGCAATGTAACAAATGGGATGAGATTAAGAAAAATAAAAATTACCGTAATGAGCATCAGGAACGCCCCTTAGGCCGGAGTCCAGCCCATTTCAAATGATGTCCAATTTAAATATACACTGTCTGTCTTGAGCTGAAAGCTAAATAATTTAATTCCATAACTCAATAATTATATTTAAGTAAGTTACAAACTTACAATTATATACGAATGACAAAATAGTTTTTCTATCAATTAACAGATAGTTAAATTATACCGGTGCTATATTCTTATTTTTACATAAACTCTTTAATTGGCTGGTAGTGTCGATTTAAGCATTTTCCTAGTAAAATGTTCGTAAAATCAGGAAAAAATGAGAAAAATGTCGATAGAGGGTCCAACAATTATGATCGGGGTCTAAAACAAGGGGATACCAAGAGCCTTGTTCAGGGTCCCGGAATAAAATCCCTGGGGTGAGATTCATGGGAAGAATACGGTAAAGGAACGACCATGTAATTTCTGACCACAATTGGATTGGCTATCAAAATATATTTGTTTGGATCGGCAAATTAATTTCGTGGAGTCGGACGAGGGAGTTGATGTTAGGCTAAGTTTATAAGTTATGGTAACTCGGACTACATGAGCAATGCTAGTTGAGTTTCAAGTTAAAAATAATGTTTAGTTTACATGTGCTACTGGGGCCCAGACCCGGGATTTATCAATCTCAGATTAGCAAATGTCTTAAGACAAAAAAGTTAAGATGTCCATAAAGCAAATATCTTAAGCTGATTTATTAAACCATTTTAGCAAAATCTCAGCTCAAAAATTATCTTAGTTGGCGCATGCGTACAGTCGGCTTTTTTATTTTAAGAATGAGCTAAGCAATTGATAAAGACGATTTCTAGTTTGATAAATCTGGCTCCAGCATAGTAACTTATGCGGAGTATATAAGGACAAGCTGAGGTTATTTAATTTATTCCCTTTGGAGGTCAGAAAAAATGTTAGCCGTGTTGTACTTTTTGCTAAATATCTCCATTAATATTTCTCCTTTATTTGTCCTACATGTGTGGCTTATCCTTATTTCTTTTTTTTGTGTTGAAAATCCCATAGTAGCGTAATCTAATCAAGGACTGTTAGGACTACTTTATTTTCAAAAATCGGTTTTCATTAAGGCAGCTAAATTGTAGAAAACTCTTCCTCCTAGCGCCATTTTCTTTTTTATTGAATTTTTATTTTTATTTTTATTGAAAACTGGGAGCCATTGTTTTCAAATTTAGGCTTTTTTTGTATTGTTTTTACTTTCATGTATGAATTACATTTATGATCAGTGGACCACCTTTGGTGTTGGGCCTTCCCCATGTCTTGCTCCAGGCAGTCTCCAAGTAATTTCATCCATTGCATATTATTCATCTATATTATGTCGAATTGGTAATAAATAAATAAATATCCGTGCACACATGGCCACATAGAGAGATTGAGAGAGAGAGACGCTCAGGCATGTACGGCTCATGTCTGGTTTTTAAAATGTATCTATTTCAAATGTATTGTAAAGGTATATAGCGGGGCGTTTCCTCTTAAACGAATACCGGCACTTTATAAATTTTCATTATTATTATTATCATTCTTATCTTTCTTATTATCATTATTATTATTATTATTATTATTATTATTATTATTATTATTATTATTATTATTATTATTATTAGTATTATTATTATTATTACAGTCCTATATAAAATACTCAACTGCTCTGTATATTCGAAAAGGGGGAAAAAATGAAAATTGTATTAATATTGAAGTCGTTTCCGGCCATCTAGAGCATGGACCACTGAGGTAATATACCGGTAATCAAAAATCCATGTGAAAGTCCCCCATGGATCCCCTCTGTTTCGAATTTCTGGATCCGTCACTACAGTAGTAGCTTTATTGACATCGACATCAAAGAAGTATCACATCCATGAAGATAATTAATATTAATATTGATAAAGCCGGTGTCATTTGGGCCTACCCCGATCACGTTCGCTGTCCTTTAAAAATAATATAGAAAATATTTTTGTCGGGCTATAACAAATTCCGATTATTCAGGATTAAAAGTTGTCTACCAGATAATATAGGCTCTTGGTAATAAATTGCATATAGTGTATTGTCAATGAAAAAAAAAACAGATACGAATCTACAATGTAAACAACAAACGGAAGTTAACAAGGCCCAAGCTGTATTTACTGTAAATAACGTTTTTTAGCTAGTTTCCGTCTTTGGTGGTTTTAGCGGGTCACTTGGAATGTATGTTGTTGGATAGAATGCAGCATGTCAGTGCATGCTTCTGTCGAGGAAATTGTCAATGCCTTCAATGCGGCAGCCTAACAAAAGTAGTCAAAATAATAACCATAGAATGATGACAAAATTCCCATTTAACTAGTGAATTAACGATGCAAAATGTTCATTACTGTACTTACATTTGTTATTAATTGTAAAGTCTCCTTCGTAGTCCATTGAGTAATGTTTATATGTAAAACGCCACCTGGAGTGGTATAAAAATACAATTATTCTTTTTCTAATGCGCCATTCCTTTATGACGATAAGGGTAATGATGATAATAATAACAATAATAATAATAATAATAATAATAATAATAATAATAATAATAATAATAATAATAAATTAATAATAATAATGGTGGTGGTGGTGGTGGTTATGATGATATTGATGATGATGATGATGATATGATGGTGATGATGTTGATGGCGATGATGATTATGATGATGATGATGGCGGTGATGACGATGTCGATAATTATTATGTTGATGGATTGTAGGATAAGAATTGACTTTAAAGAATAACTGACTCCGATAGAATCAGTAGGCTGTTATGTGACAAAGGCATAAATGGTCCGGCCCTAATTACTTGCAATCTAAATTTATCACCCTTTTAAAGTGAGGGACATTCATTTTTGTAAAGTATGCATGTGCTATTTCCCGGCAGAGGAGCCATTTTTTAAACCATGGTGTTGTGTCCACCCCTTCAGTGGGTTGAGGGGACCGGACAGTGGCTGTACCGGTTACCAGTAGGCCTATAGGCGCAGGTAATGAGGAGACGGGACACGTCCCCCCATATTTTTAATTGAGTTTTGGTCCCATTCACTTTTCGACCACAATGTAATTTCATAAGTAAAGAAGATGTCTGAAAGTTGTTGAAATAAACAGCATAAAAAAGACCCAGGTTTTAACGTAAGAGCTTTGTATGTACAGCCAAAGTAGAGTACTGTATATAGGCTATTCTTATAGCAAGATTCCGGCATCTCTGCCCACTAACATCTAAATTATCTGTAATACACGACCAGTGATGGCGTCAGGACCTGCCCGACGGAGGGCTAAAGGCCCCGACGGGGGAGCTAGTGGAGCGAATTGAGTCTCACTTGCTAGTGGAGCGAATCGAGTTTTTACTTGGCTGGGGCCAGGGGGGCCGCCTAGGGGACCCCGGTAGGGGGTCCAGGGGGCGGAGCCCCCACGGATATTTGACGAATTATGGCGAATTTTTATTACTTATTTTGATAGGCATCGAGTTACTATAATATGACTTCATGT
>NW_022712725.1:656589-692005 GCF_011630105.1 Anneissia japonica
ATATATATGTATATAAAATATACTGGTACGAGCATTTAAATGCACCCCTTCCTTGCGGTTATAAAGCGTAGTTCTTTTCGCTGGTCATTGGGTCCACATGCTAATTATTGCTGCTGTTAATCAGTCCAGGAGCAGGCAACCCCACCAGGTTCCCATTTTTACTCCTGGGTGAAGAGAAGCAATGCAAATAAAGTGCCTTGCTCAAGGACACAAACGTACAGCGACGGATTGAAACCTCGACCTCGAGGAGGTGGGGAAACCAAACCATTCCCACTGCGCCAAACCGCTTCCACAATTTAATAACGATAGTGTTAGTAGGACGTTGATATTTTTTTCGTTTTTGTTGTTGTTTTTGATGTTGTTTTTTTTTTAGATAGATATTTTTCCTGGGGTAGATGTGAGGCTACCAAGAAACGGTTTATTATGAATCAGTAACAGCATACAATAATCCATTCTAAAACACTTGGAATAAAACATTCAAACAAACTGTATGCTTTGGGCAGACCCAACAGAAAATGTTCCCTTCAAATACAGAGTACATCAAAATATTGGCCTATAGAAACTTTGATGTAGTTTAAAATGATGTTATGACTATATAAAGCAAAATAATGCACAACATAAAATGATGTTTTGTGTTTACAGCGCTCTATAGGCCTACTGATAGTTTTAGCAGAGAATTGAACTGAAGAGATCCGAATTTCGGGGATTCGTCGGAACCCAAACCCTAAACCTAATTGACCCTAACCCTCATTAACGCTAACCCAAAGCACCAAAAGTTAAGTTTGGTTTACGATTAATTAGGGTTAGGGTTAATTAATCCTAACCCTAATCACCTTAACCCCATTTCTTCTTCCATCCACTCATCTGTCTATCGTGATTTTAGTTTTGTCAATTGTAATTTTGTCATGTATATTGTCAATACTGAAATTAATCGAATTTATTATAATTGAATTGAAATGATTATACATTATATTTCTGTATCTCTTGTATCATTACATAGACCTCTTGTATCATTACATGGATTCATTCATGTTTGGTAAATGGAATATTCACTCACACACACACACACATAATATACACAAAAATAACTGTTTCAATTGAAACTTCAATACTCCATTCGCCGACGAGTCGAAACTCGGTAGAGATTCGATGAAAACGCTGTTAGGCAGGTTAAACTCCTCCGATTTGTCGGGAGTTACAAAGCCTCTCCAGAAAAAATAGCTTTTGGCTTTGGGTGATAATTATAATGTAATATTTTACTCAATTTCGAAAATAATGTATTATATAAAGTGTTTTGATGTCTATCAGTGTGTGTTGTTTTTCAATAAATTAGATACTTGTATTGTTAAAGTGCGTATCCTTGTTATATGTTCTTTACCTAAGGACGTATTTTACAGAGTGTGACAGCGGCATGCAACAGCCAACCCCCCCCCCCCTCCAAATTCTGCTGCACAGTGTAATCCACCACACTGCACAAAACAAAAGTCGTCACGTGTGCATCATTTCAGGGGTTTTTCTATACTGCATGCTCTGCCAGGAATGAGGGATGCTAGGAGCCAACAATTGGTTAGAACCAATGAAATAGAAAGTTTCTATGGTGAGCGACATGTTGATCTGTTGTGTAGATAGGAAGGCTCTATTTTTTCTGCTGCTGTTGTGTCATGCTATTTGCCTTAGGATATAAAAAATTACCGACACTTGGGATAAACTTGAAGACAAATAAGATTTATTCTCTGTATTAATGTACAACAATGTACATACTGCACACATAACTTTTAACAGAGATATATTATTAATCACTTTCATGGTTTACACTACTAACTGAATGTCCCATAATTCCAAAAGTTCACCCAAGATTTTAGAAATAGAGTAAGTCTCTACCAGGTACTATCTATGCAACAGTGAATATTATGTTGAATTTTTAATTATAACAAATCTTTAGTATTGGTATCAAAGAAATCATGATTTCGTCCGTAAATGACTAGAGTAATTATTATATATCAAGTTGATATCCATTTCATTAGCTCAGGAAAGCCCTCCACAATAAAGCTGAAAATGAATTGTTAATTTTTTTTTACATTTGGAATAAATTTACTGTTTCAAATACATTTTACCATAAACTTTTATCAATTATATTTCAAATTTTTTATTCTTTTGTTGAAAAAAACAACTTTGAATTCTCATTAAGTACATGATTTACGGCATGGTTTATACAGTGTTCTGTTATATTATATTTTGGTGAATATTTATAAAATATTTTGTCACAGAGTAACCTGGTTTTTAATAAAATTTTGATATATTTTCTATATTTTATTTACACATACAATAATGTAAACACTTTTTCTATACAATATATTTTGGTCTATACCTCTAGGGCTTATTAAGCTACATGAAATGTGGAAGAATTGATGATTTGAAATTTAAAGGTCTAAAAAAATGACAGATCGTTTACTGCCTCCTCATCAGGTGTCTCGCTTGCAGAGCCAATGTCGGATTCTTCAAACCCAGATGTAGATCCTTCAAACTCAGATTCTTCAAATTCTGAGCCTACAGAACCATCAGCTGCTCCTTCTTCATATTCACAAGAACAGGCCTCGATCGTCTCCACCTGATTAAAGAGAAAATATTTGCTTTTGATACAGTGCATCTTGAAAAATGATAATCTCTGGATGGTGAAATGGGATTAGGGAAAAAGGGGTGTTAGCTTGCAATTTGTAATATAAATTAATGTTTTGATTATTATAGTGGACATGTGACCTAGTTCCCCGTGGAACCTCCTCTGCTGTATCTGTGTTAATTGTTTAAATCTATCTTCAAATCAAATCAAACGTTTTTTTAATGCAGTTTGTTAATAATAAAAATCCTTTCCAAAAAAAAAAAAAAAATGTTAAGAATAATAATTAAACTTAATAAATGTCAAGTATACAGGTCAAAAGAATTACACAATAAAATTGACAAGTAAATTTCTGATTGCGGGTAACCATGAATAAACAAAGGGAGCCTAGAGAAACCACCTCATCACCTAAAAACCTTTAAGACAAATTCATTAAAGGAAATAAAACATACCTCTACAAACTCTGTGCTGCCATCTGAACATATGACGCTCTGGATTGACGAAATTACTCTGTCTGGCTTACAACATTGGTTCATGGTCTCACCGCATCCGCCACGACAGATACCAAGATCTCGTTCAAATGCTGCCTGGCAACCATTTTCGTTTGTGATGTTGACCCAGTTTTCTAGTAAGCCACAATGAAGAGGTTCGGATCCACCAACACCTACAAGAAATACATATAAATTTGTGTAATCTTCTGGTAAGCTTTCCACGTCTATAATAGACAAAAACGAGAATTAAACAAGGATATTGTTCATCATTCACGCAGGGCGTATATATAGGCGTAGGGCGAGTCCATTATTTTTTGTTATGCTCGAGAGGTAAGTTCCAAAGGAAACTTAGGCATTTATTGGTTTATCTAGGTAATATTCACGAAATAGAATTTGTATACATATTTATTTTATTTATAAATTTAGTAAATTGTATATTAAGAATATTCTTGCTTCTTCCTAAAAACTGTTAGTAATAGATATATGCCTATAATTGGTAATTATTAAAAAAAGGTTTTAAGTTGTTCATAGGTTTCTGGCTTACAGTTTATTATTTATTATTATATATCTTTTTTTAAAATTTTATTCCTTTTGGCATAAAAGACAAATTACATTACAAAAGAAAAAAACAAAAAACAGAACAAATTTCAAGGTGAAATAACAAGGCAAAAAAAAAAAAATCCCAACCTGCTATACATCATTTATATTTTTGCTTCATTTTCCATTCTTTCATCCACCCAACAATCTATCTGGTACCTATTAATATTACTTAAAGGGGAAATTGTCTTAATTATGACATTCTCCAAGACTTTCATTGGTTGTTTGATCCAAGCTCACTCACCATCAATACAGCTACCTCTTCTTGTGACTGAGACGTGTCGGTCATATATACAAGAAACTTTCAACAAGTTACATTCAGATCTATATGTTGAGCCATCAGATCCACAGACAAGATCTTTGGGAACATTGGTACAATCGGGGCATTGACACGTGGGCAGGTGGTCTGCACCGACAATGCATTCAGCGCCAAATGGACATAAAAAGTCTGCACATACATCTGCAAAAAAAAAAAAAAGGATATGGGGATATTGTTTACATAATAATTTTAAATTCTTTGCAAAAAAATGTACAATAAGCAAACATTAATATATTTCCTAGGAGCAAGGAGAGATGGCCAATATTTCAGCTCCAGTTTGTGCTATTTATTGCTTTATCCGGGTAACTTTTCACAAAATAATTTTAGACGACCATATTATTTTGTTTACGTCCTTTGTTATAGTAAAATGAGACTGTTGGTTACACATGAATCAATGACAAATTCAGTAGATTTCAGTGACTGTCTACTGGTGTATGGGCAGTCATCAAAGGGTGTCGGGATTAAAGCCAGGCAAACACTGACTATCTTGACTAATTGTCAGCCAACAAATCTATGTCTGCTTTGTGTAAGCACTTCACAACATGAAACTGTCTGCAGACCTGCGTGGATCATTGTGAAAAAAATACAAAATAAGCACACATCGCAGTGTAGTTTCCATATAATCAGGTTGCCAGGTGAAGATTGCCTGTGGATATTAAAAGGATTGTACTGTGATCCAATGTTAACATACCATCTGGGCATGGTCCATGATTGCATTCCATTGCCTCTTCAAGCTCTGGACAGGGCTCACCACCTTCATCGGGCTGTTGACGGATGGTTCGACTTCTTGATGCAGTACCTAGACCACAGCTGACTGAGCAATCTGACCAGTCTGACCAATGAGTTACTGTGCAATCTAAGTAAAACAAAAATCATTCAAATTTCATTTTTGTCCAAGTTTATAATTAAAGACGATGATAATAGATGAGTAAGTTACAAAATTCAAAGGCACAATCACATGCTGGGACAGTTCTATTTTTGTTGAAGGGGTGTTCTTAAGGTACAATGGTAATTAGTTGAACAAGTCAAAGAGCAAATGTAAACTTCACCTCCAATAGACTAGTTGCAATAAATTCAGCAATAAAAGCACCCTTCTTATTTTCTGAAGGTATCGCAGAACCACCACTGTTAGATTACCCTACCTACCATCCATAGTTAGGAAACAATTCACAACCTATCACAGGGCTAGTCAAATCAGGCCATGTCACTATGAAAATCTGTAGTGGGTTAGTTAGAAGTAAAAGTCAAAAGTGTGACCATAGTGAATACACATGTTGAGAGTTAATTATCTAACCCACATGTTTACAATGGTATTTTACATCATATAGACATTATATCTCTTACCTGTTGGGCAGGGTCCAGGGTGATTTGTTGTGACTATTAATTCAGATTCACAGACATACTTTTGAAGTTCACAGAGATTTTCATATGTGTTGCCATCTGAGCCGCAGACTTCACCGGTTCGAACTGCAAAGTAAATAACAGAATATTTGGTTTAAAATTTCAGATTAAGTTGTGAGACCACTGTGCTATGTAACTTTTACATGGTTTATGCTTTAATTAGTGCTACTAGAATAAAGATATTAATTACGCTAATAATTATAGATTGTGGAAACATGGGAAATGTCCAACTTGTTGTATACTGTAGTTACAGAACCATCTACACATCACTGCCATTAAGTAAGTGGTAGCTTTTACAAATTGAATTTGTTAGAAATGGTTTTAACTAATTCTACTTCATCTTTAACATTGCTTCAATTTATTCACATAAGTCTTGAATATTATTATACAAAGTTTGTTATTTCTTTTTTTTTGTTTAAATTGAGGCCGGCTACATAACATTGTTGCATTATATATGCCTGAGACGGATGATTCCATTATTTTCGAAGTAAGTTCCTAAACGAATATTGGTATATATCGGTTCATTCAGGTAAGGATTCACAAAATAGACATTATAATACAAAGTTTGTTACTGATACCTTCAGCAGCATTTGGGTTGTTGCAGTTGGGGCATACACAGGCTGGGGCACCCTCCTCAATAATACAGGTTGCTTCAGTATGGCAATTCACCTCAGAGCAGGACTCTATACAAAAAAGCATTTTATGTTGTTAAAAATTATATTAAAAATTGAATTATTTATACAAAATGAATAATTTATTTTTCAAATATGATTTAAAAAAATGGTGAGCTGATGTTGTCTTAATTTTTAACATGACTTGCAGAAAGATATGCACACATTAATATGTAGTACTGCAGTAATAATACTCTATGGCCAAGAAAAAAAAGCCCTAAGGAAGAAAAGAAGCAATAATGTTAAATTAAATGAAAGAAAAAAATGAGGGTAAGAAGGTAAGATAGAAAAAGTGTGTCAGAACATGAGACAGAAATGTTAAGAATATACTGAAAGACAGTAAATAAGGTTTGCAAACAGTGAACTATATCACTGTGTAAATACCTCTTTCACAATAAAGTTGTTTTTAGTTGAGAGAAACAATCTGTAACTTAACAGGGAGTAAACTCGTGACTTTGGGATTGGAAGGCAAATCTTAATCATCTGGGTCAGTATTCCAATGAATAAATAATATACTAATTTTTTTGTATGACTTACGAACACATGGTCCTCTGTACTCGATTTTAACATTCTCTCTTCGCTCACAGTTGTAAAGCCATAAGGCTACCTCAGATTCGTAAGACTGTCCATTGGTACCACAGATTACACCTGGGTTCATAGGGCAGTTCTCGTCAATACACTGACATACGCATTCTGGCATGTTCTGTTCAGTTACGATGCAAACTTTCATTTCTGGGCACAAATCAGGTCTACATATCGCTGCAAATATAAGTTATATATAACATTTATCTTTGTGAAATACAAATATACATATTTTTGTACAAGACTGAACCAAGAAAAGTAAGACAGGAATTTTAATCTAGCACTAGGACTAGGCTCCCGTCATTGTTTCAGAGAATAAGTCTTTCCAAAAAGATATGAATATCACCAGATATCACTAGATACATGTGTGTAGAAAAAGCTTCACATAACATGCTCTTTTTTAACCTAAGTTGAATATGACTTTGTTTGGGAGACAGCTTGGCTGTTGTCTGTTTCGGTTTATAGACTTACTGGTTTCACTTCCTCATTCAATTATTAAAAACTGCTCAAATTTAAATAACATTTAAAAAAATTCAACAATGTACTCACGTTCACATATTCTTCCATCGCCCATGTACCCAACATTGCATTCGCATTCAAAACCTCCCACGTTGTTGGTGCAGCTGGCATGTTCATGACACAAATCCAATGTACACTCGTCAACATCTAACATTAAAGGAAAATTGCGATTGTAAGATATTTTATATTCCCATTACAATGTTATACACCACAAATAGGTCAGTGATGCGTAGTGGTGTATTATTGCTATAGATATTGATAGATAGCATATTGGAATTCTAATAACATCTGTATTACAGTAATAACAACAACAATAATAATAATTGATAATAATAATATTAATAATAACAATAATTTAAGAAAAAATTTAAAAACTGTTTTATACACATACCAGCACATTCGCCTTCATCCATGGCGTAGCCTCTCTTACAGTCACATCTAAATGCACCAGCGGTGTTTATACAGATGGAGTTATCAACACATTCAGCGATTCCATTTATGCATTCATCAACATCTTCATAAAAGATATGAAATAAATATAAAAATAGAATAAATATTTATAATATTAATAGAAAATGACATTAAATATACAAACCACAATTATTACTATTATAAATAATAAACCTCTTTTGGATAAGCTCCACACCGAGGCTTCCAAAAATGTTACAAGCACCACCGCCCTTATTTGGTCAATCCTTTATGATGGTAATTGGAAAGGGCAGATTTTTTGCAGTTGATCTGTAATAGCTCAGTTCACTTACCTTCGCAGTCCATGTCTTCCTCATTCAGGGTAAATCCATTCATGCAGTCGCAAGCAAAAGATCCCTCTAAATTGATGCAGTGACCGTAGTTGCCGCACATGCTGGACGTATCAGATGAACTTGTGAACAGTGAGCATTCATTGATGTCTGTAAGTCGAAAATTTGGAAAACAATAATGTTAAGTAATATGATGATAATTATGGATCAGAAACGACCATCTTCTTCTTGAAGGATATCCTGGCCTTCTAGGCCTCATTAGCTCAGACAGTTCTTCACCCATCACTTTCGGCCCTTCACTGTTTGCCCAGGTGCTAAACTGGCATTTATTGGCTTATCATGAAATAGACTTAAGACATGTGACAATAACATTATATATTATATACATTTTAGTCATCATAAATAAAGCTCCCTTATAGCAATCATGGACTTGTAGAAGAACACTTTTAGAGTAGTAATATAAGCTTTCCTACTTATCAGTTAATAATTACTGATAATCATCATTGAAGAAGTATAGATGTGTATAAGAGACAGCATTATTAACCTTATGGTGACATTAAATATTCAAAATATATTTTTCATACCAAGACAGCTCTTGCCGTTGCCTCTGAAGCCCTCTTGGCAGTCGCATCTGTATGAGCCAATCGTGTTGGAACATGTGGCGTTGATGTGGCAGCTCACAGTTTCACATTCATCAATATCTGGGTGAATAATACATTTTTCAAACATATTATTTGTCATGTTTCATGGGTTTTTAAATTTTATCTTATAAAATGTTTGTATGATGGAATCATAATTGATTAATAGATTTTTAACATTCCCTGAAACTTGTGAATATCTTACCGACACATTCACCCTCAACTCGACTGAATCCATTCTTGCACTGACAAGCGTAGGTTCCAGGTTCGTTGACACATAGTGTGTTACTTGGGCAGACTGCGTAATAGATAGATCCCAGTTGTTCTACACACTCATTAACATCTTGATGAAAAAAAACAAAAAGATTAAATTAAACCAAACAAATAAAGAAACAGCACTTAAGAACTAATGAAACTCTATTTAAATAATGTCTAAAATTTGAAACATATTAATAATAACAGTAACATCAATGAGGGTTGCTTTAATAAATGCACTTACCAACACACAGATGGCCAACTTGTCGGAATCCATCATTACAGGAACATGTGAAGGAACCAATCAGATTCTCACAAGATCCATTCTCACAAGTTGCATTGTATGCAGTACACTCGTTGATGTCTAGAAATATAGAAATGATGCGTTAATGTATGATTTAATACTATTTGACTACTCTATACAACAGCTTAATCTATGTGTTTAAAACTCAACAAGTCAAACAATCCTGAGTCTCTTTCCAAGTTCTTACCTTCGCATGTTTCTCCATTACCGTTGTAGCCTGAACCACAAGCACAATCATAGGACCTGTAGGTGTTGAAGCACTGAGCCGATGGGTGACATCGATGCAAGCCCTCTGCACATTCATCAACATCTAAAGATAACCAAGATATGTAGATTATTATCTTTATTACTATTATTATTATTATTATTATTATTATGTTACTAAAATCTACCTTATGGGGAACTTAGACAATGGAGAAATTAGAGAACAATAAAAAAAACGACGTTAAGGGGAAAATAACATAACGTGAAGGGGAAAATAACACAGAAGATATTCCCCTAAATCTGACTTGCATATTTTTATTATTAATATTTTTATTATTATTATTATTATTATAATTATTAATATTATTACAGAAGACAGCAGTTAGAAAGCAACTTAATTATTGTAAAATTGATTTGTTCGTCTACCTACTATCTACAAGAACAAAAACAAAATGTACATAAACATTGAAACTGTCAATTAACTCTTTCATCAACAAGTTCTGACCACATTATCATATTTTATGTGGTAAAAATTTGTGTTATTTGCCCATATATGAACATGATGATGTCCTATCACAGCCATATATGGGCATGTCATATTACACCCACATATGTATAAGTCTTAAAGTCATAAGTAATCTTTATTCATTCTCAAAGAGAAAATTCCATTGCTCGTCTTGGTAATTAAAATAAAAAGTTAAAATACAGGTAAAAAAGGTTGAAATGATAATTTTTATACATATCAATTAAGTACTGGACAATCATAGGAATTGGTCACTCAATTATAGTGTGGACAGAGCTTCACAATTAGTTTAATAGACCTGTCAATCAAACTTAACAACTGACCAACCTTGTGGGACGTTAGCAACAATATCCAAGGGGCGGGGCTTAATGGAAAGGTGCATTTGATAGGCTTACTCACCGTGACAAGCTCTAGTGTCAGCTGTGCTCTGCAGCCCAGATGGACAAATACATTCATAGCCTCCATCCAAGTTATGGCAAATGGATTCCTCACTGCATTGTGGGTCGTTTTCACATTCGTTAATATCTGTAAGATTCAACCAAAGCATAAAGTGTGTTGCTTTTATTATGATCATGGTTTATGCCAATGGTATCACTTTCAAAACATTCTAAAGGTGGAGTGCATAGCTTAAGAACATCCTAATTAGTATCATCATTGAAGAAGTATCTTAAATAGATTCTATACGTTTCTATTTTGTTGTTGGGATATTCTTAAAGGAAGAATGACCATTACAGCCGGTTTGTCAGAAAAATAGACATATTCTAATATAGTTCAAATTGCTACTTGTAAGATTTCTCTTAGTGTGATAAGGGCATTAGATTATAAAATATAACAATATTTAATTATTTCAAAAAGGCCCCTGAATATCAGCTGACCTAGGATAAACTACTGTAGAAGGATCATCTATAAATATGATAAAAATTGAAAAAAAAAATTTTTACAGTATCTATATTTTCTCACCTATGCAGTGTCCAGCATCGTTCTCTTGGTAGCCAGCACCGCATCGACATGAAAAGTTGCCCATTGTGTTAATGCATTCAGATATCGGTTCTGGACAATCATGCAAGCCTCGAGTACACTCATTGATATCTGTAATTGAGACAACATAACAAATGTAATAATAGAAACAATAGCCATGAAGCATTGCCCAAACTGTCAAGTTTCATATGCAGATGTTCTAACACCTAGACTCAAAATTTCCTGGAGACCAAAATGATCTAGAGAGGAGGCGGTGGGAGGGTGGCCATCTAGGTAAGCATCTCACTCATAGACCAACAACATCACTTCTGATTTGTTTGATTTGTAACTGCTATTATTTTATTTATTTTATTATGAATACCAATATTTTGCATTACCAACATATTGCACTTTTCATTACTAAGATTCTAATCTACATGTCAGAAGAAAAACAAACTGGAATATTTGGGAGGGCAACATAAAAAAGTACATTCAGTCATAAGAAATATTAAATATTTAAAAGCCTGAAGTATTAATCATGTACAATTTATCATGCACTACACAATAGCAATTTAAACATAGGTCAATAAAATAGTGTCAAGAACAACAAAAAGAACTAACCGACGCAGTAGACGCCATCGCCCTCGAAACCTCTGTTACACCTACAGCCGTAGTCTCCGTCTCCGTTTATACAAACTGCATTCGAGCTGCACATGTTATCACTGGCGCATTCATCAACGTCTGAAAAGTTAGACAGTATTATCTACTAGTGTTCATATACAATTCAAATCTAATACCTTGATTATTTATTGGTATGTTACGTCACTAAATTCTTATAAAACATCATTCTAATGCTCAGTGTACTGCACTAAGAAGACGGCAACTGAAGAAATATGGCAGAGTTATGTTGTCCAGTGGCCTACTTAGCATAACTGGGGGCAGGTTACCACGTAGGTAGGAAGGTAATTGTATTGTTTACTCACCATTACAAGTCTCACCATCTCCGTCATAACCTGGTTTACAGAAGCACATATAGTTTCCAGGCATGTTCAAGCACACTGCATTCAAGGCATGACAAGTGGACAGCTCCTCATCACATTCGTTGATATCTATATCAAAAGACATTTATTAGTTTAATTAATTTTTTAATGAATTATACGCAGTTGCATATCTATGATTATTTACATGGAGAGGTTGCTGTTGGAAGAAGGAATCTGATGTGGGGAGTGGATTGTTGGGGATGATGGAGCGCAATGGTTAAGTAGGGGCCTGAGGACTAAGTGATGGGTGCCTCCTGAAAAAATAAGTTATCTAATGTTTTTTGACTCCCTGACTGTAATATAGTAAATAATAATATATAGTAATATTCTAAATGAAAAGGTGAAGGCTGCCATAAATGTTTTTGAGATAAAGTGTTACTGAAGAGTAATGGCTCTTTTGTGGATGGAGTGCAGAACTATTGGGCACTGAAGAAAACTTGCTAACACACTTAAATTTCAAAACTCAAATTAAAACACTTTGGTCACATCAAACATCACAATTGTCTAGAGAAGACATTTATGGAAGGCAGAATTGAGAGAAAGAGAGATAGAGGACGGCCAAAGGAGACCAACGGAGAAAGACATTTATGAGCTACTAAACATCAGCATAGCTGAAACAGGCAGAAGGGCAACAGAAAAAGCTTCTTTCCGTGTAGCTATCAGGGATGCTACGTCCAACTGAGGATTTGCAGGATAAGTAAGCAAGTAAGTGATTATAATATTTTTACTCAGAAAATTTCTAGTAGGGTTATTTGCAGAGAGAAAGCTATTTTGTACACCCTACACCTCTCCATTAGATATGACACCGATGTAATGTAAAGAAATTTTCATTTACCAATGCATAAGTGTCCATCACCTCTGAAGCCTTCCTCACATACACATGAGTAGCTACCGGCATGGTTGGTGCAATCGGCACTTTCATGACATGGATTCTCAGCACATTCGTCAACATCTGATGGCAGTAAGCAACGTTAAAAATAGTAAGATAACAGAAAATGTTGACATAAGCAAGAATGTGAAAAAACATGACAATGCTAAGATTCTCAGCAGGAGCTGGGGAGTTTGTATTAAAAATATTTTTGACTTTACAATAAAGGGCATGATGAGATATTTGTAACATCATTTTCTGTAATAATAAATGTTAAGACTTTCTTGTAATTGTGTTATACCTTATATTTTGGGCTTATATACACTATTAGCCCTGTGAAAATTTTAGAATATTTTATTTGTTTTATCTTGCTTAATGTACTAGGAATCATGTGATCATATACTGTATCCAACTACAGTTTAACTCAGATGCTCTCAAACTTTCTTTACTACAGTTAATTTGAGCATGATATAAAAAAAAATCAATTTCAAAAAAATCTTGAAGACTCTCGCTACCCTCTAATTTATTTGGCGGCCAAATTTATATTTTTAGAACTGCTGATTAACCCACAAATAAATTGTATCTGGCTATTACTACTTTAGACACACAAAGTGGACTTTAACTTGTTTTTTTTCTTTACCTGAGCACTGTCTGCCGGTTCCTTGGTACCCTGCCTTGCATTCACATGTCACGCTTCCAATCTCATTAATGCAGTTTGCATCCTCATGGCAGTTGTTATCACCCGTGGCACACTCATTTACATCTGAGAATAAGAACATAAAAAGTTAGAATAAACAATCCACAATCAAACAAATAAAAGAAAACAAAAAAAACATTAATGTTTAGTATTCTGCATGCAATATATTAAATGATGAATATTTTCCTGCTTATTATATAATTGCAAAATCCTTTTAATACGCATATTTTTTTATAAATATATATTATATTTTGGTGAGAGTTAGTGAAAAATATCATACCCTGACAAGATCCTCCGACACCAACAAAGCCATCCTCACATGTGCATTCGAAATAGCCTTCATTGTTAACGCAGTTGGAATGTTCTGGGCACAAGTCTTGTATCTCTTCACACTCATTGATATCTAAGTAAAATTATACAGTAAAGCTAAACCTTAATGAAATTAGAATGCTGATATATTTGATCTGATATCATGTGACTTCTCCACACAGAGTGGTCAAATGATGAGTAAGGGCCAACCAGTTTGCTGAACGAAGATGTTAAGATGACAACAAAACCTACTGTATGAATAGTAACACAACAACTCTGAAACAGGTGAAACTCTACTTGGAAAATGCAATCAACCAAGTACCAGCATCCATGCTGATAACAACAAAAATAATGACAATAATAGTAATACTAATAATAATAATAAAAAAATAATAACAATAACAATAATAATATTAATATAAAAATAATAGCAATATTGAAAAATATAACTAAAAAACTGTAAATAACATAAAAAATATGCTATAATACCGTTGCAATCTCCACCCTCGTTCATTGCGTATCCTGGTTGACAGACACACTCAGCTTCACCGCTTGATTCATCACAGTAGGAGTTGGCTCCGCAGTTGGCGGCATCTGGATTTTCACAGGTCGAGATCTCTGAAAGAGGGAACAGCAAATGGTACAAGGATAACAATAATTCAGCTACAAACCACCGAATTTTTTTTGCAATAATTGTACAAGTCACATAAGAACAATAAGTCTTAATAACAGAAGCTTAAAGAAAATTAATATTATTAAATGCCAATCTCTAATTAGAACCCACTGTTATTAGTGCCCATCAACAAAGAGTCAAAATAATGAATTAGCACCTTATTACATCTTATACAGCAAGCACAGTAGAAAGAGTAAGCATGATTTATTGTCAATTAAACACAATACGGTAGGAATACATAATTAAATTTTCCTTACTCTCACAATGATATCCATCATTTCCCTCATAACCATCACTGCATGTACAGGTGTACCCAGGTGTATCATTGGTACAGGTGGCTTCCTCTGGACAGGTGTCTGTGCCTAATGCACATTCATTGATATCTAGGAGAAAAATAGTAGAGCATGTATTTTTAATATTTTATGTACCAAATTCTTCCTTAAAAATTTTCAATTTAAAATAATTTAACTTACCCAAACTTAATGTATAACATAACGATTTTGAATCAAGCATCATTGTTGGGCTCCTATTCAGTTGATCCCAATGATGGTAATTGTCAGATACTTAAATTATCAGCTATACATCAAGAACATTTTATGATCAATATCACATTGCTTAGAAAACTAACCTGTGCAGTTAAGTCCGTTGCCCTCGAAGCCTGCTCGACAGGCACACTCAAAGCCACCTTTGTTGTTTCCACAATCAGCATTCGGATCACAAGGGTTACCTTCATCAAGTTCACATTCATTTACATCTAATAAATACATACCATAATATGTTATTCTTACAGACTAGCTATGATCAAGAATATGCCTCATTTTTAGAATAACCATTGTGTTAATTATTTTACATGTGACTATAATGGTTTTTGGTTGTTTTTTTTTTCAGTCACCCCAAACAAGTCCAAGGGCCACTCAAGGTAAGGGGTTAGGATAAGAAAATGGATGATACTGTATGTGAATACAATATCAAATAACTAGAGTAATTAGCAAATCAATTAATTATTTTTACTAACAAGTAATATATCATATTACGCAATTAAATATTTTAATCAATTAATCACATTAATGATACATTTTATTCAACTACTTATTTTATTTATTCTTATACTGGGAAGCCTGTTTAGTAGCTTATCTTCAGCTCTCCAACAAGGCCTGGTACAAAAATAACATAAAATTTATTTGCATACATGTGTTTTAAATCAGCATTTTGTGCATTAAACAGATTAAAATCTACATAATGCACATCTTTATATTAGGTAACATAATGATTACCATCACATTGGTCTCCACTGCTGTTGAAACCATCATCACAAACACAATCGTAGCCACCATCATTGTTGCTGCAGTGAGCATTGGCAGGACAGTCTGCACCACCTTCTTCACATTCATCAATATCTTAGGAAGATAAAATTTAAATTGTGTAACTTAACAATATATTAGGTAAAATCCCAATCAAATCTTATAAAAATTGCATTAGTTTAAACAATATCATGTTGTAAAAAGTGATCAGGAAAATATACAAATATAATCAGAATTGACCAATTATAAACAAAAATGGAGAACTCTTATTGCACACTTTTTTCGTAGCTGATTAATCATTGATAATTTATGGTCCCTAATCATTGTTGCAAAGTGCCTGTTACATGTGGGCTACATCAACAACTTCCAGCCAGTGTTAACAAAATCTAAAATAATAATTATTATAAATAAATGTTGTGAATGATGTATAAACATGTTTATATTGTCTACTGTATATGGCAATGACATAAGAAACCACAAAATTTAGGAGTATCTTAGTTAAGGCAAGACTTTTTAATACCTTGTTTTGCAAAAATATTCTTTTAAAGATCGTCAGAGGAGGGAGGAAAAAAAAATATATAAAAGGTTGTTCCCTTATTTTGCAGACGGAGAAGGAAATAAAAATAAAATTTTATTGGTGAATGCAAACAGTATAGTAATGAGATGGCTAATGCTTTAAATTTATATACAGTAATTAGGAAGAAATATACATATCCTATTTTTGGAGATTTCAAGGCAGTGGAAAATAGAGTAAAGTTTAATTATTTTCTGAAATTTCCATTTTTTCGTGGAGGCAGGTATGCTAATTGGCTAAAAACAAAATTTTAGTTTTATTAGAAATCACCATTATTGGCGGGTGACGAGTCCGCTAAACAAGGTATAAAAAATCTCGTCTAAAAGAATAATGGTAACAGTAGGATTGGACAAAATTCATTCAGCTTATAAAATAGGGAATGAGGACTATTGTTAGGGAGACAGTCTGTATGTGGCACCCTGGGTCAGACTATTCTATTGTACTAAGGGATGTTCCATTTCGGGAACAATGGCAATTAGTCAGTTTAGCCAGGTAAGTATTCATAAAATAGACCTGACAATTCATTCAGCTTACCAATACAACCTGTTCCATTAACCTTTCCATCACCCTGGTAACCTCTTGGGCAGATGCACTTAGCACCACCAATAAAGTTGTAACAATCTGCACCATCAGCGCATATTGGCACCTCGCCAGCACACTCGTTAACATCTGAAGAGAATATAATGATAAACTTGCAATTAAGCAGTGCAATTCCAGTTGTCTGAGTGACTTTATAACAATTATAATTATAATTTTTCCTTAAAATCATATAATCAACAGCAAGATCAAACCTAGCAAAAAATGGCAGAGATTGTTTAAAGCCAAAAACTTCACACCATTCACAGTTGAGGTTATAAATCAACACAGATTCATCATAGTGTTATATAAACTAAAACTGAAATTTAAACTTTGAACTTCTTGAATAGGCTTAAGTACATACAAAAACATTTTAGTATACCATTTAATTTGTGTGTTTTAGTGTTTTTTCACCATGTATTTTTGTACCTACTGTAATTTCCTTTTGGACAAAATAAAAAAATCTTAATCTGAACATAAATTAAACAAATAAGTGCATGTAACAGAAAACAAACAGTTTCTTTAAGGCAAGCTTAGCTGGGACAATCATCCCGTTTAAATATAGTTCAATAAATATTACTTAATTGGTCTGACTCTTGATCAAGATTGAATCTCATACCTTCACGACAGTTGTCACCACTGAATTTTGGGCGGCATGGTCCACAAGAGTATCCGCCGGCCGTGTTAGTACATCCAGTAGTACCGCCACCGCACACGCTTGCGCTACCATCGCCTGGAGCACATTCATCAATATCTGTGAAAAGAAAAACGCTTGTATTAATATTGCATAACATGTACGTTTGTAGAAAAATATTTTTAGAGAAAATATGCATATAAAGCATTTTTTTTCTAAAATGGATATGTGCACTGTATATATATTATACATAAATTATGTAAATGCTTAATGTGTACCTTCACAGAATGTTCCATTGCCTTGATAACCATTTGGACATTCGCAGATAAATCCACGTGCTGTATCAATGCAGTTAGCTTCTTCTGCACAATCATCCAAGTCTTCAGCACATTCATTTACAACTGTGAAATAAAAAAGTAATTTCAATATCTAAAAGAACTGCTCTTACAGTAGAAATATTTAAAGTGTATTTCTCAGATTATAGGTATATATTCTGATGAATGCTTGAGACAAGACAACTTACTGTTACATTCGTTACCACTGCCTGTGAATCCCGGATAACAGACGCAATTTACAGAGCCATCTTCGGCTTCTACACACTCTGCATTCTCATCACATGTTCCTTCGCATGGATCAACACCTACAAGGATCAATATCACTCAGTTAATCATTTAAGTTGAGTTGGTGCATTATATAGGATGCATATTTTGTCCTGAGTTGCCAGAGTGTGAGCTAGAAGGTTGTTGTTTCTTTATTACACAATCAACCAATTATATAATGATATAAACCTACTTTTTAATTTAAGTATCAAATAATGATTTACTTTATAAGAAAAACTATGAAACCACCAGCAAACAAATATCTATCGGAACTGTGAGAATATATTAGTTTTCCACATTCCACGTTAGTATGTCCATTATTATTTTTTATAACAAAAGTGACTAAAAAACCCAAACATCATAAAAGCATGCTTAAGGAATGAGAGAACAACAAGTCATGAGGTATGAAATACATATGGCTTAATTGTTAGGCTAAATGCTATTTAGTTATTTATAGGCATTTTATTTATTAATATCTTCTATGAATACGTAAAATGCATAAAAACAATGTACATGTACTGACAAGATCCAAAAGGTGAACTGAATGAATATTAAGTGGCTCTCTAAGGCCAGAGAAGAAATGTATAGAAAAAATATAAAGATATATAAGTTTCATCAATATTTCTAAATAAAGAAAATATGGTGAAAAGGAGTAGAAAAAATAGAAAATACCAAATGCCATCTAATGGCTGAATACTAATAAATAAGATTGGGTAGATGGTTAAAATTCCCAAAACATGTAGATAGAGAGAAGTGCCAAGATTTACTTTACATTACAGTTATGAAAAACAAATGATTCAAAGGAAATGATTGTAAAACAAAAAGGGGAAAAAAGTTTTTAAAAAATGGGATATCAACAAATCTCTGTGAAAGGGTTTTATAATTAAGGTCATGATTTTAAAAGCAGGTATTGCAAACGTACCACCATCCTCTTCATCGGTGTTACCTACAATAACATAATATTTTATAATACTATGAATAATATTTAATTCCCATTGTCATATATATTTGATTATGTGTAAACTCATATACTAATCAGCTCTGCCCACTCAACCCCAGGAAGAATTGGCAGCCCTCAGACATTTTGGTCCACAAATTCGCACCCACCCAATAAAAATCCTGCGTACGGGCCTGAGCTACGTACCAGGACTTTTATATGAATATAAAATCTCTGGGAACATCATATCAATTGGACCATAGTCACATGCCATCAAAATGCCTTAAATTTAATGCATTTCACTCTATTTTTTAAAAACCATTATTTCTTCTTCTTCACAAGGGTTGCCTTTCCCCAAATGGAGTACTTTTTCGCAACTCTCCCACATTTACTTATAACCGCTATTGTTCAATTTCTTAATGTCTTGACATTAAACAAATACAATTCTCACATAGCTTTAATTCAACATCATTTTCTTTCATTCTTATCACTTACGATAGCACTGGTAGCCGTTTCCGACATAACCGTCCTGGCATTCACATGTGTAGTATTTGCCGTGGTCAATGCAGTCAGCATTTACAGAGCATTCATTGGTTGATGGGTCAGCGCACTCATCAATATCTATATAAAATAATAACGAAGAAATTTAGTCAAATAATTAAAAAATATTCTCTTATAAAGTTGTTTTTTTTAAAAACTTAACTAATAATAATAATAAAAAAATATATTTGAGTTTCACTGCCATTAAAATCATAGACTCTGTTGAAATATATTAATTACATTTACTTAATCCTAAATGGGGTAGTAATGTGAAGCGCTTAGAGGCCTTGTAAAGGCATGAAGCGCTATATAAGAACGACATATTATTATTATTATTACTTAGGATTGCCTACAAAACAATCATTATATAAAATGTTATCATATATTATAATTATATAAATCATTTCAAGAAAACATTATAGATACAGATAGAAAGTATCACTATTGAGAAAAAAACAGTCTTACTTTCACAGCCATTTCCAAGGTCTTCAAATCCTGGTCTGCACTCGCATCGGAATCCGAGTGGCTCGTTAATGCATCGCATGTGCTCACCACATTCAGCCACTCCAGGAATTATGCACTCATTGATATCTGAAATTAATCAATTATAAATTTGGTTACAAAGTAACGGAGACTAACATCTGATGAAGCTAATAAGCCATTGATGATCAAAGCAAAGAGATACATCCTGTCTGATGTACAGGTAGCTTAATTGTACAGTACTTGATGTTTGGAGCAACTCAACGGAAAGCACTTATCACTGATCTTGGGGTATCCTCATTAAAAAAAAAAAAAACTAAAAAAAAAAATATACATTTTCTCCATCTTCTATATAACAGGTAGTTTAGGACAATTCTTCATAGATATGGAAAGAAGACTAGATATTTAAAACACCACATAATTTGTTATATCACCACGAGATCAAACCTGCCTCAATGGCAAATAACATCATTACATGGCCTTACCGTAGCAGTGAATACCACTACCAACTGAACCCTCCAGGCATTGACATTGGTAAGAGCCCTCAAGGTTTACACACTGTGCTAACTCGTGGCAGTTGTTGTCTTCCAGTGAACATTCGTCCAGTTCTGAAAGATAAAATATTTGAATAAATACCAGTAATTACGATTAACAATAATAAGGATGATAATGATGATAATATTAATAATATGTATTGATAAATTGGGTTATTGTGTCTAAGCCTGTAGGCCCATTGCCACCCACCCTTTTGCAACCGGCCGTTTGTGCTGTATTCCGCAGAGAGGCTTGCCTAGCAAATTACTGACAATAACACAATCTAGTATGCTATCCCAAAATTGTAATCTTGCACAAACAAAAAAGAAATTTATATTGATAGCAAGGTAATTTTGGCCTGTATGCAGTACAATCAGATTAATTTTTTTCAACTGAAGGGAGGGAACCATGGTAATAATAACTAGATCATCCATGTAAGTTTAAATGAAAGACTTGTCAATTGTGTTTACCTTCACATGTGCTGTTGTTGACTGTTGTGTATCCAGTTGCACAGGTGCATTCGTATGTTCCAGGTGTGTTGACACACTCCTCGTTAGCTTCACACGGGAACAAGTTTGCTGGTACAGCACACTCATCGTTATCTGAAGATTAAAAAAAAACCACAAAACTCAGTATTGAATAATTTCAATTATAATTCATAAATTGAACAAAGGAATATATTTTATACCAGGTATTTGGTTTCTATAATCAAATATATATTTATGAGTTACTGTCTGTTTAATTTCCTTGTATGAACTATTAAAATTAGCTAACAGGCATCAGGCATTGAGACCAATGATGAGGTGTGCAAACTCTTCCTTCCGCTTTGATCTTGTTCTACGCTGGTCCAAACTCTTTCTCAGTTAATTCTTCTCTCCATCTTTTAAATAATCAACCCATACCGCCATTAGGTTACAAATGTATTGGTCAACATGATTTTACAAAGAATATATACGATTTATACAATTGTATCAGCATGGAGTCGTTAAGTGAGAATAGCTACATAGTATAAGTACCTTCACAAATGACATAGCCATCGCCTGTGAATCCTTCGCGGCATTCACATGTGTAGTAGCCATCTTCATCAGTGCAATCAGCATTTTCTGCACAGTCATTTGCAAATGGATCATCACATTCGTTACGGTCTATCAAGAAGGAATGAAAAAACAGAATTTAAGAGATTATACCTTGAATATCTTGTATAATATTGTATAACAGCTTACATGATGTAATAATATTATTATTCATGGGAAGTTGTCAAGGGGCCACTCATTATGCTACTCAACCATCATCATCGATCTAATGACAAATATTATTCTTGAACTAAACTAAAAGTCATAAAATAAGTTTGCCAAACTTACTTTCGCACGTCTCTCCATCACCAACGTATCCTGGGTTACATTGACACGTATAAACACCAAATGGATTGCGCACACATGCAGAGTTCTCACCGCATCCGCCCTCAATGCGACAGCTTTCGTCGGCTATATTGAAAAAGAAAATTACATATTTTAGTAAATGCATGGTTGCTTTCAGTGAATTGGGCTTGATAGTTTGACTTTTGAGTTTTTAAAATATCTTAAAGTCATTCATTTCTGATAGTTTTCTTACGTTCGCATACAAGTCCATTTTCTGACAGGTGGTAGCCTGGATAGCACTGGCATTGGTAGCTTCCTTCAGTGTTGATACATGCCGAAGTTTCCGGACAGAAGCTACGGTCCTGATTGCATTCATCAATGTCTATATCAAAAACAAAAAAAAATTTAATTACATCAAAATATAATAGGCAAAAAAACTTACTTAATTAAAAGAACCATTTAAATAAGTTAGATATATAAAAAAAAAGTGTTACTATGAAGATTAATTGGTGGCAAAAATTAAAGTTTATAAGCAAAAACTATAGGAATGGTATTCTTTAACAGGCAAAGAAAATTTATTTTCCCTTCTTATTTTTATTTTAATACTCATAACTTATCAAAATATATAAATTAAGGAATTCAATTAAGTTTAATTGAGGTGAACAGCACGAAAACCTACAATTCAGCCATAAAAGGATTAATGTATAAAAATTATAAAATAAAAATAAAAGACTTTCAAAATGGCTTCCTACCTTCGCAGACGTATCCGTCACCACTGTAGCCAAACAGGCAGACGCAAGAGTGGCCGCCATCATAATCGTAGCAAACAGCATGCTCGTGGCAGTCGTTGAGATTAGAGTCATCACACTCATTGATGTCAACGCACTCACTGCCACTCCCCTCGTAGCCGTTCTGACACTGACAGCTATAGCTGCCAGGTGAGTTGATGCATAGCGAATTACCTGTGCAGTTACCATTGCCAAGACTCAAGCATTCATCAATATCTGAATTAAAAATACACATCAATAATGATAACCACAGTATTAATAGTAATTATAAATAAAATACAACATTATTCAATGCTTAAAAACAATACAATACAATGCCAAACATAAAGTTCAAAGTTGATAAACTATTACAATATACATTTTAAAAATCTTAACAATATATACATAACATTAATTTTATAGCACAATTTCATGAAGATCAGTGCGCTCAAAGCGTGGATTACAATAGCTCAAACAGTAACTTTCCAAAGGGTCTCTTCGTGTCTGAGGTGACTGGTAAACCGGTACCAGCTACTCTCATCTGTCCATAACAGGGGCTATACGGACCAGTACACTGGTGTAAACCCCTTACTCGTCTCGATAGAAGTACTGGGTTCTTTATAGTGTACATAAGCCAATTTTGTACACTGGACCTACGATTTATAGTCCTTATCCAAGAAGACTTGTTCCACCTCCGGAACCATAGCCGAGCATTCCATTTGAACCAGCGCCAATATTATGGCTGTAGGGTTGCAGCGCCCCTGCCTTAACCGCTCGGGCCATTTGACTTACCTATGATTAACAACATATCGAACAGAGAAGATGAATATTAAAAATAATAGCATATATTTTGGGATCTTACCGCTGCACCGATCGAAACCATCACCACTGTAGCCCGAGGAGCAGCGGCATGTAAAACCACCTTCCACATTGATACACTCAGCATTCAAATGACATTGTATGTCTTGCTCAATACACTCATCAACATCTGAGTAAAGAAAGAGTTGTCTTTATTAGGATAGGATGGTGGATATAAAGGTGGATATAAACGATTTTATGACCGTTGGCTGAAAAATCCATCTCCACTTGCTGCTGTTTGTTGATAGCAGACTGTCAATAAAAATTCTCTATTAACCAAATAAAACCGCAGCTGCAGTTTGTGTCTGGCTTGAAAGCAATGACATATTTCCACTGCTTTTTTTAACCAAATTATGTATACTCTATATTACGTGATATTAATTATAACTGGCAATTTAAACAATACACAATTGTTACACTTTTGGTAAAGCACCTTCTAATTATCATTAGTCTCAGTCATTATGCCCTATATGAATGGAACTTTATTATTATTATCATTATTACACCTTCTTACCAGAGCAGAAGAAACCATCTCCTATTAAACCTTCACCACATGTACATTGGTAGCCTCCTTCCGAGTTGGTGCAGTTTGCACGTTCATCGCAGTCGTGAGCTCCGGTTGTGCACTCGTCCAGATCTGCAATAACAAGTACAATTATATTTAGTAAAAACATACATAAGATCTACATCACATTGGAGGATGTTTATATTATATAGCATTCCTGTAACTTACCAATGCACCTTCGTGATTCTCCTTGATAGTACCCTTCATCGCATATGCAGTATGCGGTTTCTCCGACAGCCACGCACTGACCGTTTGAGCCACAGATGTCTTGGTCACCACTGCATTCTGTCTCGGCTGTGAGAATTGAAAGATATGTAATGATGAAATTTGAGTGTCTAGCTGCTATGAACAGTGTAATGGCGATACATAAGAGGAATTTTTCTACGTTTTGACCAAACTGACTTTCAAGATTGTCAATGCACACTAAACCAACAGCTTAATATCTCTACAAAAGAGCGGCAACTTGATGGAATCTAAATAGGGTCCCAATGTTCTCTATACTACAGGATATACATACCAACACAAGTGTAGCCATCACCAGTGAATCCACCTCTACATGAACACTCGTAGCTGCCTGCGTTGTTGCTGCACTCTGCATTGATATCACATTCATCTGTATCACGCTGGCATTCATTTATATCTAAAATTAAAGATAAAATATTTTTAAAAGTATAAAATAAATTATCTCCTAAATACTACACTGACCTATGAATATATTTGAAGGGTCCTGAGAAACTATTCAGCCTGATATTTTAAACCATGACCTTGGCTTACCTTTGCAACGTTGACCATTGCCTTCGAAACCATCGTTGCAGACGCAGCTGTAGCCGCCAGCTTTGTTCTGACAGTAAGCTTGGCGATGGCATGGACGATCCAAGCATTCATTCATATCTAGATATAGGAAGATATATTCAATGTTATATGTTAAAAGATTACCATATTAATTATAGTGTAGTAATATTATATATCTGATAATGTACTCAACTTTACAGAGTACATATGGAATCAATTAATCAAATGTCAATTTATATCTTATCAATCATTAAGGCTAATTTTAATGTCTAACAAGCTTTAATGGTACTGGTAAGGGTAAAGAATAGAGTTGATGATTGTGCTGTAATTGCTGTGCAGTCATATAATAGCAATAAAAATTATACCTTCACAGATTGTTCCATTGCCTACAAAACCATGGCGGCAACGACAGATTTGCTCTCCATTCTCTTCCACACAGACCGACTCCTCGTGACAATACTCAGGCCGTTCAGTGCATGTGTCTTCCTCTGAAAAAAAGCAGCCCAGGAAAAATCAACAAATGTTGTTTGTTAGTATTTTAATCTTCATGAAAATGTTGCTTATAAATCATTATATTATTTCTACTTTTAAAGGTGTCATTACCTGTGCAGTTGACTCCATTACCATAGGCCCCATCAACGCATTCACATTCATAGTAACCAGGGTAGTTGATACAGAGGCCAAGGTTGCCATGGCAATTAGCTGTTCCCCAAGAGCACTCATTAACATCTAAAATAATGACAACATCAACATTTGCTTATGCAGTCTCATTCAAGTTCAAATTTATTTTGTAATACTGTATACATGGCACATTAAACATAATATTTTCAGGTCATGGGTACATAAAACAAAGTAATAAATAACTAATATCTTCGGCATAATTTAAATTAATAATAATAGTAGATAATGATGATGATTATGACAAGATATTAAAAATATATGATAAAATACTGCACTAATAATGATACAGACAGACAAGTAATTATTATAACAAATTAATTTAAATGATTAACATGCATTATACAAACTATATTGTGTAACTTTCTCATTCTATATTTTCATCTGCCTTTATCATTTTAACACAAACCATGAACTAATCATAAAACAGAATCTTACCGACACAGACGCCAGATACCAACTTAACAAAGCCGTCCCTGCATGGACATCGGTAGCTCCCCTTGGTGTTCCTGCATGCAGCATTTTCAGTGCAGTTAGCAGTCTCTTGCTCACATTCATCAGTGTCTGAAAAAGTTATGACATGAGCATTAAATTAAGCAACAATCTATAATTAGAGGATTAAATGTAAGTGCCATTTTAGTATACAAAATAATATTTGTCTTTTATGCTATACTATGTATTTGATCTAGAAAATAAAACTAAAAACCGAATAAGTAGTTAATGTTTCACCCACCATTGCAGAAGTTGATTCCATCACCAGTGAATCCTGGGATACATTGACATGTATAGTTGAGACCATCTTCTATGTCAGCAATACATTCAACGTATGGACTTACCAGACAATCATTCTGACCTGAAGTGCATGCATCTGACACTATTGGAAAGAGAGCAAAATCATCATCAGTGAAAGCTTTATCTCTTAAATACATTATATATATATACTGTAAATTGTATGATTTATACATGATTTTTTAAATTAAATATTCTTATTAGGCCAAGAAACAATTAAAGATATTAAAATTAGGCAAATTCAGCACAGTGTTCAGTTAACTCTAATATTTAGTTATTAAACACATAATACGTTAATACATACAGATGCAAGTTTGGTATCCATCCCCGATATAGCCTGGAGGACAGGCACAAGAGAAGCTGCCCATAGTGTTGTTACACTGGGCATCTGCATGGCAACGTCCAATTTCACACTCATTGATGTCTACAAAACAAACGATCAAATTGTCAATTTATGAATCCAACAACCGACGTGGTTGCAAGTGCTTTGACACATGGTAATCAATATTATAGTTAAAATATTTTTAATAATTATTAATATTTTAGTCTCATAATTTGTTTGGTCATCTTAAGCAAGTGGTCAGCATCAATAATGCTATCTGTGGCAATTCATCACAAATACAAAGTTACTGAGCTAGCTTTTGTCTATATAAGAAGGAAAGTTATGTTTCTCATACCTGCACAGTAGGTACCGTCTCCAGAATAGCCATCACGACAGAGACACATATAGCTTCCGTCGGTGTTAAGACAGTTGGCATGTCTATCACACTGGTGAATTCCTGTGGCACACTCATCGACCTCTGCAATGACACAATGTCAAATTTCATTAATTTCTTATTTTAAAAATCTGTGTTAATTGAATTTCACTACTGAAAACTGAGGAATTACATAAAATAAAATGTATGCCCTGGGATGGATGGTTCTATTTCATTTGTAGGGTTGTTCATATAAAGAAACAAACAGACTCAAAAGATCATAATGTACTAACCTGTACATAAGCGAAGTCCATCCCCTGTGTATCCTTCTCTACATTGGCATACATAGGATCCTGCAGTATTCACACATTCACTGTCCAGTGTGCATAGAGACAATCCATTGCTACATTCATCAATATCTTAATAAACAGAAGGAGTATATTACGAATAACAAAACTACATAACCATATAGAAGATGGTTCAAAACAGCCAAGAGTGAAAAGCTATGAACATTTCATTTCAGGAAGACAAAAATGAGAAAGAGGTCACCAAGCTATTTGATAAACACTGAATGACGTAGAGACCTTCACATGGAACTTGGTTGGCAAATGTACATAAGGATAATGATACACATCTGTCACATCTATCGTTATCATCTTATTAAGAGTACTTTACCTAAATACAGATTTGGTTTTGAAACTCATTTCTTCCCTTTAAAATATGCTTCTTTGAGCAATATTTCATGTAATTTTACAGTTCATTACAGATTTAACCAGTCTACATGGTTAACTGCAATCTATACTCATGTTAACCATCATACAAGATGGATTTAATATTGATAGTTTTTTATGGGTTGGGATGGGGTATGATATCATGATAAGGTAGATTGGTAATATTAAATTCTAAAGTCAAATGGCTCAAAGAGTATTTACCTTCACATGTTTGTCCATCACCATTGAATCCTATTAAACAAGTACATTCATAAGTTCCATGATAATTGACGCAGTTGGCGTTGGAGCTGCAGTTGTTGCCACCTTGGAACAAACACTCATTCACGTCTAAAAGGGAAAGTATATAATGTATATTATATATAGCGTAATGCTAATATGTTTACCTAGTGGTTGCAGCTTGTCATATAATATTTTTCAAGCATGTTTCTTACCATGACATTCACGTCCGTTACCAGAGAAACCTTCACGACATGTGCAAGTGAAAGCACCAGGAGTGTTCACGCATATTGCGATGGATGAACAGTCGTGCAGACCAGTACTACATTCATCAATGTCTGAAATTTAAGCATGAAAAATACATTAAATATACTGCAAAATTGCATGGGAAATAGGACAGTGACTATTCACAAAAAAAAAGTGAAGTTTTCATTTAATTTTATAGTCTTTGATTCCACTTATACAAACATTTTTTTCAATGAGTAAAAATTGCAATAGCACACTTCAAATGGAAACACAAAGAAAAATGATGCAAACGTCAACAGCTGCTGTTCCCCTTTTGCCTTATTTTCCCGTTTAAAAAATATTTGGCTGCACTAAGGGTTGCGAAAACCACCTCTTGCACACAGTTGCATTTGTGTCTGTTTGTTTAATATCGAGTAGTTGCCACTGAAAGTTGACCAGATGTATAAAAAAGGTGTAGTAATACTTGTGTTTGTATCAATATGCACGATATTGCTCTAGTGTAAACCACGCGTTATTCAAATTATTTCTGAAGTGTAATTGTAGGGTAATTGATTTGAATATCGATAGGGACAAGAAATAAACTCTTTACCTCGGCACTCAGTACAATGACCAGAATATCCTTGTCCGCACTCGCATTTGAATCCGTACTTGGTGTTAATGCATTCAGCATGCTCTCCACAATTGTCTGCGCCTATCTCGCACTCATCAATTGCTGGAAGTATATTCAAATGAACAATGAAGTTAAATATATAATAATAATAAATAATAACAATAACAATAATAATCTGTACAGTATATGTGAAAAATTGGTAAGATCATCAATAATCAATTGGGGCTAAAATGGTGAGATTTGAATATTACAAAGAAACAAATATTTGAAAGTTTTAAAAATATAACATAGTCAAAGTAAAGCAATGAGTTAACAATAATAGGCAAAAATGTACATAAAAATATAAATCTATATTTACTTTCACAGTATCGTCCAGTACCACTGTAACCTGGGAAACATTCGCAGATGTATGAGCCATCAGAGTTGAAGCAATGTGCGTTGTGGTCACACAGATCAGTTCCTTCTAAGCATTCATTGATATCTGTCAGTAACACAAATTTTGAAAATGTATCATAAGATTGTACAGAAAAATGTCAAGGCTAAATATGAGTTATTAATTCAATAACTACAGATAATAAGGTCAGTCATCCATACTAGTTACATCAGGAGTTCAACTCATGAAACCTACATACCTTGGTTGGATGCTTTATCGACAGAAATAAATTTCCTTTATTTTTCTATTGGATCAATTCAGTGTTTCCTTTTCAGTTCATAGAAACCAACATGCAAAAATTTAGAATATTTTTGATATTTTGTATGGAGGATAAATAAATATTCATATATCATTAGGAAAAAAAACCACAATTTCTCACCATCGCAATTTCCGCTGGTACCATCACCATCGTAACCATCTTCGCAGATGCACACATAGTCCCCAATGCTGTCAACACACCGAGCATTCACGTCACACCTGTTATCTTGCAGTAAACATTCGTTTACATCTGAAGGAAAAATGTTATTAATTTATCTATTTTTACTTATGAAAGCTTAAGTGGACAGATACATAGCTATATGGCTTACAGATAATCTATACTACTACCACCACCACTGAACTCACTAACTACCATTTGAAATATAATGCTAGATCTGTTTATCTTACTTTCACAATTTCTTCCGTCACCAGTAAAGCCGTTTTCACAAGCACATTCATAGGTTCCAGGAAGATTGGTACAGGCTGCATACTCATGGCACATGTTGCCCTCATCAGCACATTCATCAATGTCTAAGACAAAAAATATTACATTACATTATTTAAGAATAAAACAGTAAAACAGGATAGGGTACCTGAGAGAACGATAGAGTATGAATGATGAGGAAGGGGGGGGGGGGTTATGCTGCTGTGAAGCTTATAACTTACCGTTGCAGACATCTAACTCCACGTCACGTTCAAATCCTTCGAGACACTCACATATGTACGAGCCATCGGTGTTGTTACATACACGGTCGATGTCACATTCAGCTGTGCCAACTGAACATTCATCAATATCTAGATATCAACAAACAAGAGAAAAACCTATTAATATTTTGGCTTAGTTTACTACTAATACAATAATCATACCAACACAGGCAATGATTATGATGATAGTGATGCTATTTCTAGTAATTATAAATCAAACAGTGCATTAAAAAAAATGTGAATGTAAATTTTAAGTGTATATAAATAGACCTTGTTAAAAATTGACAAGTTTTGGTTAAGCCCTTGAAGAACTGAGTTCTTTTTTGCGCAACCAAGACCAACAATTTTTTAGTCCATCTAAGGACAAGAAATTAGGGCAAAGTGTCTTACCCCAGGACACAACCAAGTATGTTTAAGGTAGGTAGGTCTCTCTCAAAGTAATTCTGTACTAGTTGCTTCATCAAGGCTGTACTAACTCATCCTTAATAATGTAAAGACCAATTCAACATTTAAGTACTCACCATCATATGTGCGTGCTGTCTCATTTCTTGTCCAACCATCATCATCACAGTAGAATGAGCCGATACGGTTGGTACATGGTAAGAAGTCACAACCCCAATGATCTGAGTCATCACATTCATCAATGTCTGTCAATATAATAAATTAATATTCATTGTTAATATAACAATAGTAAAAAAAACAAAAACATTGTTACATTACCTTTTTAGGGCCTAGTATATAAGTATCTAATAATTTTTTTAGTAAGTGGGAAGCAAAATAAATTGCATATATTTCTCGTCGGGGGTTCTTAAGGAACAGTAGCAATTAGTTGGTTTATCCAGGTAAGTATTCACAAAATAGACTGGATGGGTGTTTTGGTTCAGAAAACAGCAATAGTCAGTTTATCTTAGTAAGTATTCAAAAAAAATACTACTACAGTAATTTGTAAGCTAGAGATTAACAATTGAAAGCATTTTTTTACCGTCGCAAGTCTTGTCGTCTACAATGTCCTCACTGACTTCACTTCCGCCTTCACTGCCGCCTACGCTCCCTACTTCCTCTCCTTCACTGATAATGGGGTGTCTGAAGCCATCTAAGCAATCGCATGTGTAACCTCCTTCACTGTTGACGCACTCTGAGCTGATGTCACTGCAGGCATTTTCTTCACCCTCAGCACACTCATCGATATCTGTGAAAAAACAATTAAAATAATATCATTTAAATTTACTGTGTTACTTTCTTACATGCCGACAGTTTTGTTCTGTTTTTTATCCGACATTTATCCTTGTATCCTTGTAACGTAAATAATCAAGGTTTTTACAGTAATTACATGTTAAAAAAAAACCCCCAAAAAAAACAAAGAAAATAAAATAAACTGACCTTTATAAATATAAATAAATGAAATTCAGAAAAGGCTGTTGCTCTTTGCAAGTGGAAATGGCGCCGCGAGCAGCTCTCTGAGATGGATACGTGCGCCTTACAAGATGCCATTATTATTATTATTATACAACTATGTATTATCTAGAAAGAAAAACACATTTCTGTACCTTCACAAACACCAGCTGCGTTTTCCCTGTAACCTGATAGACATAGACAGTCATAGCCACCATCTACATTGAAGCATTCTGAGTTGACACCACAGTCAGCTGTGCCCATTGTACATTCATCATCATCTGTAATTATCAATGCAGAAGCAATATTAAAATGCATGTTATTTAACACTCAACAAAACCTGTAGACAAGGAAGTGCCGGGATCCAAATATATGTAAATCACATACTGTACTATATTCTACAGCAATTCAGTATGTCCCAACTGACTAGGATCTATTTAGTTGGAGCCATTGACAATAGAATTAATAAACAAACAATAAAACAGATACAGAATTAAAAACTATATTTCTGAGGGTACTGCAATGGATAACTGTACCTTCACATGTCTGTCCATCACCAGAATAACCTTCATCACATGTGCATCGATAGCTTCCGGGTGTGTTGGTGCAGTTGGCGTTAACGTCACAGGCATCATCTACCGCCTCACACTCGTTGACATCTGAAAGATACATAATTTTAATAATAGTTCATCACACAAATTTGCAGATGAATAAAAACACACTGTTGGCAGAGTGGTTGAGGCTGGAACTCTCAAATTTGAGGTGTGAGGGTTTTTTTTTTTTTTTGCAGTGCAATAGCGAACAATAGTTAATTCAGGTGTCCCTACTCAAGAGTGTTCCAAATTAGCTAACCAAACAGTTCGCTGCATAAGTTTCAAACCATGAGCCAGAGCCTACTTGCATCTAAGGCTGAAACATGACAATAAGCCACTTTTACATACAAGCTGGAGCATCTATGTATGGCCGGATGAGAATGGACAGCATGAGGTTTAACCTCCCACCCTCGAGGTCTGGAAATCAAACAGATCACACTGCACCAATCCGCCTTACCCGTCTGTGAGGGTTTGAAGTCCGGTTTGCCATTTATGGGATTCAATGACCACAGGTATTATTCTGTTTGTTTTTAGTAATCAATGGGTAACAGTTAAAAAACATGACAGACCTTGACAGTTACGTCCATTGCCTTGGTAACCATCTACACATGTACATGTGAATGCACCCACGCTGTTGGTACAGTTAGCATTTGCATCACAGTTATTTTCTCCTTGACATTCGTTGATATCTGATTAATAAAAAAAATAAATTCACAATTTTCTCATCATTACCATTGAGATTAGTGGGCTAGCTAGGGCGAGTCCATTGTTTTTCTTTTATGCTCGAGAGGAAAATTTCAAAGGAAACTTAGGCATTTATCGGTTTATCCAGGTAAGTATTCACAAAATAGACTTAACATTACATATTAGTGTCTAAAATACAGTATGACACACACAACAGTTATTTGCAATAATAATTCTACCCAATAATGCTTATTTAAAAGTAGGTTAGTTAATACATACCTTCACATGTGACGCCATTTCCGCTGTAGCCATTGTTACAAGTACAAGTAAAGCTGCCTTCAGTGTTTGTACACTGTGCAACTAGAGCACAGTTACTTGTTCCTCTCACACACTCATCGACATCTAAAAGAAACCATACTTTAATTACTAAGTATCATTAATAAATAGTAAATCACACAAGCAGCAGCGATGCTGAGGGCGCCTTTGGTTGGACTGTTCTATTCTATTTGAAGGGGTGTTCCATTTCAAAAACAAACCTGAAACCTGCAATTAGTCAGTTTATCCAGGTAAGTACTCACGAAATAGACAAAATATTGAAGACAATCGTAAAATGCAAAGTTTCAGCAATAGAACTTATCCCTCAAAAATATTCACACTATTGTCTTGGACACTGTATCAAACACTAAAGAACACACTAAGTCCCACGACAATTATTTTATATTTTTGCAGCTTGCAATCAGAACATCAGGATTGAAATCATCAAGGTACACACATTATACGATCTGTTTAAAAAATAGGTCAATAGAGTGCCCTGTACAAGGACCTAATCATCATATAATTCAACTCTAATTTCATCTTAAAAAAACTGTCTCACCCTCGCAGTTTCGACCATCACCAGAAAAGCCATCGGAGCAGATACATGCGAATCCACCATCAGTATTTTGGCATGAGGCATTGCCATGACAATTAGATAAACCTTCTGCACACTCATTAATATCTGAAAAAAGTAATATTCAATAAAATATATTAGTATAGCACCCATAAAAATGGTTTTATTACAGTACATGCAACAAGAAAAATACATAGGTGAAGCAGAATGAGTTTCAAAAAATATTAAATTTCTTCATGACCTTTGACATTTTCCTACATGTAAATTTATATTTTGCAGCACATATAATCACAAGTCCAAAGAATATTCAACTCGTGATCATGTTGGTCCACAGTAACTACATGTATAACAGCTCATTATACTTGCTGAATTTTAGTAAAATAATTCCTACCATCACAGTCCTGAGTGACATTGTTTCGTTTGTAGCCATCTTTACAGTTGCAATCAAAGCCTGATGTGGTATCAATGCAATTTTGAGTGTCACTACAGTCATGGGATCCCTCAGTACATTCATCAACAGCTAAACACAAAAAAAAACAACAATTTTATACCAAAATAGAATAAATTGTCTGAGTGTCTCTTTTTTGTTACATTAAGCACTACATAAACTTGGTTTGAACAAAGATTAAAAATGTTTTTAATTGCCAAACTTTGATATCATCATTGGCAACAGTTTACAGAGCAGACCTGGTCACAAAATATCGATAGGTTGGCCGCTTGTCATCCTCGGATGACATCCAATGTATGTTGTCCAAGTACAAGAATTTCATCATTTAAGAATGTGGACTGAAAATTCACGAACGTTGTTAAATTTGATTATTCTTTCCCTGGTTTAAGATTAAAATTTGTAAAAATTCAAAAAGAGACCAATTGAATTTATTTCAACTCACAGTTTAATTGATATAATTTAATTAAATTAACTGATATAATTTAATTTAATTATTTAATATCAATTAAATTAATTAATTGATATAATTGAATTTAATTAATTGATATCATTTTTCAACCATTCCAAAGATATATATGAACTTACGCTCGCAGTCAGCACCGCTTTGGATTTCTCTGTGACCTTCAAGACAGTTACATGTGAAACCGCCCTCATTGTCCTCGCAAACCTGCCTTTCTGTACAAGAATGTGTTCCTACATTGCATTCGTTGATGTCTGAAAAAAAAAGAAGAAACGTATTGCACAAAAGTTTTTAGAATGTTTTTCAAAATTTAATAATAATAAACATAATAATAATAATAATAATATGCGTTAAGTCAGACTTAAGGGGAATATCTTTTGTGTTATTTTTCCTCTTAACATCATTTTTTTTATTGTTCTTTAATTTCTCCGTTGTCTAAGTTCCCCTTAAGGTAGGTTTTAGTAACATAACAATAATAATAATAATAATAATAATAATAATAATAATAATAATAAAAAAATAAATAATCAACACTGTGACTAAAAATGACAGAAATTACACAAATCAATCGCATTTATCTTCGAGCAGCTCACATTCCCGGCCGACTGAATGTTCTCGCCGATGCGCTGTCTCGACGTCGGTTACCTCCACTCC
>NW_022712725.1:692315-809825 GCF_011630105.1 Anneissia japonica
GCGCAGTTCCTTTCCCTGGTCATTGGGTCCACATGCTTTAAGTGTTGCTGCTGGTAATCAGCGCAGGCGCAGTCAACACTACCAGGTACCTATTTATACTCCTGAGTGGAGAGAAGCAATGCAGATAAAATGCCTTGCACGCAGGCGAAATACAGTGTGGGATTGAATCCCCGACCTCGAGGTTGGGAAACTAAACCGCTTTCACCATTCTAAAACTGCTACCATCAATTAATCTTACCAATACAGCTCTCAGTTGGGATGCCTTCATACCCTTCATCACAGGTGCATCGGAACGAGCCAGCCGAGTTGGTACAAGTGGCATGAACAGCACAGTTGTGAGTAGGTGAGTCCTCGTTGCATTCATTAATGTCTGAATAATATTGTATTTCATAGGTGAAATGAAATATTTGTTAAATATGAATAATATTGTATAAACAATGCCATATATTTTGAAACCATCTGATACAAATCTAAATCTATATTTGATATCAGCTTTTGTAAAAAAAAACATAAATGTACTCAAAAAAAAATATTATCACAAATAATGTTAAATTTACTATATATTTAGTCCCAATAAGAAATTCCCTAAATATATATTTTGGACCATTGATGCTACTTTTAGTACTATATAAACAATTAGAAGGGTATTTTGTTCTTTTAAAATGTATTTTGTTTGCTAACCTGTGCATGTCACACCATCTCCTTCATACCCAGCATTGCAGTCACAAGTGAAGGAACCCTCAGTGTTGGTACATGTAGCAGCATTATGACAGTTGTCCATGTTCTCAGTACATTCATCAGTATCTGTAAACAATTTAAAATGAAGATATACATAAAAAAAATCTAGTAAATTGCACAAAATACATTAATTTGTGATGCATTAAACCTAATCCATTAAGTTCAAATCATACAAAAGCTAAATACGATTATCCTCAACATAGTATTTGTGTTTACCTGTGCATAAGTTGTTGTCTTCAGATCTTAAGAAGCCACTTGAGCATCTACATTCATAGAATGGATCTAGGTTTATGCAATCTTCATTTGCAGGACAAAGTTCGGAATTCTCAGCACATTCATTAATTTCTGTTGAAAAAATGATAACCTTTCATGAAAAAATTTGTGAAAAGCAATACTTTTGCAACAATCATATCTTGAAACAATTACATCAATGATAACAACAACAGCAGTAACAAGGTTAACAACAAACAAAAATACAGAAATTTGTAGGATACAATGTGCAATTACATAATTATTGGTTATGTTTGAGCTACAATAGTTGCCTATTCTATTTTAATTATGTAGAAATTTATGTTTCAATAATCTTGTATTTTGAAATATGGAATTTTATTAACACTTAAGTTCATTCTCAACTAGCACTGTGAAGACATACTACTGACATCGTGAAGCAGACAGATACAGTAGGGTGCTTTCGATTGCACGACGACGGTAGGAAGTAGAACGTAATGACGTCACTAAAAGTCATCTGGGCATGCGAGAATTTTAAGATCACCTCGTCGAGTAGATACTGGAATGCAATTTGGCCCAATCTACGTATGCAGAGAACGTAGGACGGTCATGCGTGAGTGATTCCGTCCTGGTGTCGCGTCGTCGCACAAATCAAAAGCTCCCTATTGACTTCTCCACAGATGACTTCACTCTGCAGCTTACCTTCACAGTTGGTGCCATCACCACGCCATCCCACATGGCAGGTACACACAAAACTGCTCTCAATGTCCTGACAGTCTGCACGTTCGTGGCAGTTGTCGAGATCCCTCGTGCATTCGTCAATGTCTGTATATAAAAATATACCATTATTTAATATATAAAAACAAAGCATTATTCTATATTGTAAGTGATGAGTGTACTTGTTGTTGGATGTGAAAAGGGAAAAAATGTTTATTGAAGTAAAGTGTTAACCTTTCTCCAATTGATTAATGGGTAATTATGTTATGTAGAAGGTACAAAAATGGAATCCAACTTACTGAGACAGTTCCTGCCATCACCCTCATAGCCACTTGGACATTCACAGATGTAGGTGCCAACATCATTGGTACAGCTCGCCAGATCATGACATTCGTCAATTTCATCTCTGCATTCATCAACATCTGCTCAATCAAGTTATAATTAATTAATTATTAATAAGAATTTTTATAAAGTTGGAACTGTTTTTTTTTATTTAGTAAGCCATCTTTGCGACTTAATCACATGACTCCCACATTATGAAGGCCAGGTAGATACTCTTTCTTGGATATTGCCAGTAAGAACAAGATATTGTATCCTTATGCACTTACAGTAATTACAATACTTAAAAACATGTCCCACTTTTTTAAAACTCATTTTCATATTTTTTACCATTATTAAATAAATGTCATTTGAATTCTTAATTTATTGTGCCAGAATAAAATATACCACATGATAAAATAATGACAAAAAATTAATTACATTGATATTTATAATATCTAATATCTTATTAATAATAAAAAAATTAAATTAAAAGTGGAGAATCTCCTTGATTTGCATTTCAGAGAGATGTTAAATTATCATTTATTAGTATATTATGTAAAAGTAAAAAACAGTAGAACTAGCATGTAATTCTAATGCAGAGTTCACCTACCACTACATCGTAAACCAGTTCCAGCGTAACCTTGGTTACAGACACACCTAAAGGCTCCAATTTCGTTGAAACATTCAGCATTTTCATCACATGGTGGATCCTCAGATGTGCATTCATTGAAATCTAAGTAAAAAAAATAATACATGAAATATTTTATCAGTCTACATCATGCCAGCAATGAACAAACATACAATTATAAAACAGAGATTTTATAGAGGCCGTTTTATAAAACAAATGGAATGGCATGCCCCACAAAATATTATTCAAATAAATATATTACTATTAAGCAATTAGTAGAGCTGCGCATAGTACACTAGTGGAAAATTATTATATGCAGGTTAGATTTAATGCTCAAAAAAATTTCCTGAGAGCCTACTGTAGTCAATTGCCATCTTTTAATGTTAGTTTTGATAATCAACTGTTGTAGCAGTCATCGGTTGCTATAGTGATATGATCATACTGCTGTGTGTGTACTACATAGCTACATAAGTACAGTATGCTCATACGTTTCTGCAGTACAACACACATCTAGCTAGCGAGATGTTCAGATACTATGAATAACTATTTTATTTTGTTTGAAGAATTTGCAATGCTATTTTGATAGATATTTGTCTAAGAAATAATTCTTAAAGCATTTGAGAGAATACAGTAGGCCCTAATCACTTTTTTGGTCAGAGCAGACAAGTAAAATCATGTGATGATTTCATATCTAGGATTGGCTACGAACAAGGCCTAGCTAGGCCAAGGTGGCCTCTTGCCTAGGCCAACATCTAATTTTGTTTCTTGAATCCACAAAATAGGTCTAGAATATTCCAATTAAATTATTTAGTTGCTTAGGGTTCATTGATTCAAGGAATTCCTTAATTTTCCACACTTAATATAATTAAATTTGAAGTTACTTTCATCGGGTTCATCAACCTTGTTTTACAAAAGTAATTTTGTATGTACAAAAGTTGAATTGGCCATTTGCACACAAACCTAAACAAAATCAATTCAAGCGTACACTATGTGAAAAACTGTGGGGGATTGGCAAATAACATGGGGAATTGTAGTGATGACGTCACAATTGAGTTATGAAGTAAAAAAAAGATTTGAATCAAATCTCTATGTAAAATTCTTTTTATTTTTAAATGAGAGTTTGTATAATGCCTACCTGAACAACTCATACCACTGCCTTGATAACCAGTGGCACATGTACATTCATATGAACCTGGTGAGTTGGCACAGGAGGCATTGTGGTGGCATTCATCAATATCCAGGGCACACTCGTCAATGTCTATCAATATCAATAAATACAAATGGTTAGTTAATGTATAATAGCAGACATTCTGGGTTGAAAATTTAGTGTTAGCTGAAAGGTAACAGATGCAAACTACCTAAACTTCATGTCTGTCAAACTTAACAGGAATACATTTTAAACACCTAAAAAAATCTGATCAAACAAACCATTGTAAGTCATGCAATGCTGCAGTTGGTCTGACAGATTTTGCTTGGCCCTATTTGACATATTATAAAAAATTATGCCCAAATTACCTGTGCATTCGATAACGCCATCGCCCTCGAAGCCTGGCTGACAAGCACAGGTGAAACTGGCCTCGATGTTAGTACACTGTCCATTTTCATGGCAGTTGTGCAGATTAAATGTGCACTCATCCGTGTCTTCACAGATTGTGCCATCGCCAGAGTATCCTTCGGTACAATTGCAATCAAACGCTCCGATTGAGTTCGTGCATGTTGCATGTTCTGCACAGTTGTCTGTTCCCAATGTACACTCATCAATATCTGGAATATTGAAATTTAAGAAATAATTATGACAAATAATCAATTAACAAACATAATATAATTTGTTGAAATATTATAATACTATTATTATATTTCATTTTATAATATATACTTGGTAGGAAATCAAAAATTTATTATGTATTAATATTATAAATTACATAATAAATTTTTGATTTCCTACCAAGTATATATTATAAATTTATTATGTATTAATATTATAAATTACAGCTTTGTTACTTTTAGTGTTGCTATCTTGTCAAATGTTTCGATCCATTATTCAGCAATTATGTTGGTAAAGAAAGTAGAAATTGGAAAATTTTGAATCTGACCTCAATTTGTTACACAATATATACATATTTCTTTTTTTAAGTTTTTATATTCACCATTGCATGCAGTTACACCATCTCCTTCAAATCCATTTTGGCATTCACAACGGAATGAAGCGACTTCATTGATACATTGGCCATTTTCATGGCAGGTGTGACTGTTTTCAATGCATTCATCAATGTCAATACAAGCACGGTGATTGGATCTCTTGAAACCAGGTCGACATTCGCAGAGGAACGAGCCAATGGTGTTGTTGCAGAAGGTACTGCTTACATCACAGTCGTGTAAGTTCAGAATGCATTCCGGAACATCTAAAAAAAGTAGGTTATGTAAAGAAATTGATTAAGCTTTTGTGAATTTGAATAATTATTCAAAACAAAGTTTGATGTTAAAGGTATTCTACATTATATTCTATATGTTTTTTTATACATTTTATCATTCTGTTGTTGGCCTGGGGTTTAGAGATGACCACTTGTTGTGTTGGGCTCTAGTCACGCCCCTGGTCAATATCTATTTATATATATCGTAACAAATTTTTAATAAATAAATAAATATTGTTCCCATTGAAATGTAAACCAAAGCCCACCAAAGCGAAAGATTCTAAGCCTAACATTTCTACCAGCTTACCAACGCAGGTGAACTCATCTTCAGCAAAGCGGAATCCAGTGCGGCAATCACACAAATGGCTTCCTGGGGTGTCTGTGCAATCGGCAAGCTCATGACATGCTGTTGCGGCTTGTTCCGTACATTCGTTGATGTTGATACAGTCACGGCCATTGCCAATAAAACCAGAGTTACATTCGCAAGTGAATGACGTAATTACGTTGGTGCAAGTAGCATATTCATGACAGTTATGTACATATATTTCATCAGTGCATTCATCGATTTCTAATTATAAGACAAAAAGATACATAAATCCTAATAGCATATTGATAGCCTAATAATTGATACAGTTTTCAAAGCAATGTGCAACCAAAGATTTAAATATAATTAATTTTACTCCTTGGTCCTGGGAAACAAATGTGTATTTATTAAAATATGATGAATTAAAAACAAATTTTGAATCTGCTTACCTTCACAAGTTTCACCATCACCTTTGTAACCTTCAATACAGTAGCAATCACGTACTCCTTCCTGGATCTCACAGATTGCGTTTTCATGACAAGTCTGCGATCTGCAGTCAAATATAGCTCCAGCCTGGCAGGTACACTCTTGTGTGCAATTAGGAGATTGGTAAACAGCTCCAACCTATTATAGCATTGAATAATGAAAAAGAGAATGAGAAATAATTCTGATGAAGCCAGGTAGGTATGCCCTACATAATAATTGAATTCAGCCTGGGCCTACACATACAGCTTAGCACGGGACCAGCCCTAGGCCAGGTAGCTAACCCTACTTTTAGCAACTAAGCCTGGCCTGGTACCTACACATACAACCTAACACTACAGGCCAGGAATGTAAGAAAATTGTAAATAATTAAGAGAACTGTATAAAATTATTATATGTGAAGCATCAGTGACGAGTGTACCCATAAACATTTGCAGACAAAAAAGTCTACAACAGACAGCAGTTTTATTAAAAGGAATATTAAATTTAATTTTCCATGAATATTTTGGTCAAACCAGTGATCAATCTTAAGGTCTAAAGTGGCAGGACCATAGGAGAAATAGAACATTATGTTCTCAAGTTAACTGTGGTACTTTCTATGTATATTTATGTTTTTTTCTAGAATGAAATTTTGAATTGTTTGAAATATATAGATCATAAACTTTAGAGCACAAAGAAATAATTCTCAAAACTTACAGGGTAGTAGATTCCGTTCATAGAACATCCACAACTTTCTGGTTGTACACAATCATCTCCATCACGATAGAGTCCCTCAGGACAGAAGCAACCCTCATGGCAACGGTTATCAACACAAGAGTTATTGGATGAAACACCACATGTTGGTGGACAGGCAATTCCACAGGACTGATACTCAAGAGGTGCTGTACAAGTCATACCTGGAGGAGGAACAAATATATATATATATACAAGTTACACACTGTATATACGTCCCACAAAGACCAGTGGCGGATTCATGGGGGAACCAGCTGGCCCGGGCCCCCCCTAAATTTTTCAAAATGATAAAAAAAATGGAGAAAAAAGGAAAATTATATACAAAATTAAGTTTGAGAGTGCCATTTTCGGTCATGCCTGGAGGTGCCTTAATCGTAAGTTCGCTAAATATAATGTATTTTATTCTTTTCAAACAACAAGTACTTATCAATTACAGATTATGTAATAAGCTATATAATCATGTCAGGATTTAAACCCATAACCATAGAATTTGAAAGTGAACACCAGACTCACAACTGTGAACCCTACATGTAATAAATGTTAGTTCCATAGGCATATTATCTTACCACAGATTCCTTCATCTCTAAAGTTCGCAACCGCTTCAATACCACCTTGTACACATGCGTCAGCATAGGCTTCCACAGTATCGCAGTATGAGGTTGCATCATCTGGCAATGTCATGCACATGTCGTACTTGCAGCTCAGGTAGTACTCTTCACTGTTAATGGTGTTGTGACATGGAGCGAAGAAGCCTGGAAGAATCATAATTTGAATTGTTAACCAAGAGTACAAGTGGGTACTTGTCAGGTACAAGTGCTAATTCACTAACAAAACGTATTTCCATATTTGAGAAATATCCCAATATTTGTGTGGCGGCAAATACTCCGGGCTCAAAACAATTGATTTTTTGTTATTTGGCCTGAAATAGTTATTTTAGATAGGTTTTGGGTTTATAATTAGTATTATATATATATATATATACACATTTTAAAAATTTATTATGGAAATCATGCCCAAGTAGAAGAATACTTTATTAGTGATTAAATGATTTAAATGAAGTTAATATTATAAGCTTTACATACCATTTGGATCGTTAATAATCTGACAAGATTCTTCGGCTTGTAGAGATATCTCTGCCTCATCACAAGGGAAGGTGCTTGGTTCTGGTTCAGGGCTGCAATCTGGGTCATCATCTTCAAGAACCCATGCATTACCCCATGCTGCTGGATCATTTACCTGAAATATGTATATTATAATCAAATAATGCAAATTCTGAATACTATTTGCATTTGTAACTAGTTGCTTTTCCCATTTCTTTGAGTTTGTGAGTGAGGAGCATCGTAGCCAAAGGTGCATGTTCAGGGGAAGGGGTGAGTGGGTGGTGGCAGTGGATCTTATAATTTATGGTTGAAAGTAAAATAGCACACTACAGGCATAGTAACAGAAAAAAAATTATCTAACATTGGCAAACAAAGTTACCTATATCAACTGACCTTATAGGAGTGTGGACATCTACACATCATACAAACAAAAGTTTTTTAGGAAAGATTCTGTGATGCCCCTCATGAACCCCTCATTTTCCAAAGCAGTCAGTCTACATTTAGAAAGTACATGCCCCCCCACTCCCTCCATTTTGAAATGCTTACCGTGGAACCATCTGGGAGGATGTACACTTCTTCGTATCGCCCGGTATAGCTTCCGCACAAACCGCACATCTTGTTTTTGTAACTTGCAGGAACTGATATCTCTGAATAATCGTTTCCATCCCATTTCACTGACATTCCAAAGTCAAATGACAGCAACTAGAAAAAACAGACCAATCAAATTCATTGTAGCCTGGTTCTCACGAGAGCCCTAGTATCCGGATCGGGAGCTAACCGTCAGCGCTAACCATTAGCACCTGTGTGAGAATGCCCGATCGGTTAGCGCTAACCGTTAGTGGTATCCGAATACTGCATTTCTGTTTGCCAGTGATTTGATCATCATATTCTTGGTATCCGTATTGGGCTTTTCTCGTATGCACGTTTGGCAGCTAATGGTTAGCAGGATCCAGATCTGTTAGCAGCCGTGTGAGAACAACTGTATTTCAAAAGGTTCTGACTCTGGATTTTGGTTCACCTGACATTAACTTTCAATTTCTCTATTTATTCAAGTTATAAATATTAACGTTACTTATAAATCTGTTTGTTATCTTACCGTGTAAATGCCCTCACGCTTGATGGTCACTCCCTCGTGGGGATACGATGGAGGAGTTACGCTCACACCATCGACTTGCACAAGGCCACCTTGTCCGAGTATATATGTCTACACAAAATTAAGACATACACATATGTGAAAAATGTCAAGATACACTGTACTGCACACACATTATATTTTGTACCATTAGATACAAATTAGATATAAAGCTAAAACAATACAAAAAAAGCTAACCTGGCCATATGCATTGATTGTCAAATCTCGGATGTAAGCTATCTGTCTATGGCGTCTAATTCCACCATGATGTTTTGTGGAGATATCAAAAGGTTGAAGTCCATCACTGTTGTCATCGGCACACTTCTTGGCCATTGTGTAGCGACATGTTCCCTGGAAATGCGACAGCTGTCCATCAAAGTTACGGAAATGAGGATCACCATACCCAAGACAGATACCAAATTCTACAATAAAATAGTTATATAGTGTCTGATTTTATCCCTCTTCTATCTATCATAAAATTTACTTTTTTGTCACACAAAAATTTTAACACAAAAAAAATGTTTACAACATGAATATATTTTCAAGATGCCAGTTGAGCCAATGTCAAAAAGTTTCCGAACACCATCTGGATTGATATTAACAAGAAAACCTGAAGAACACAATAGAAAGGACACAGAGAACATGTGATAAAGAGTGTTCTATCCAAAGATCTTGATTTTCCAGCCTTTTGATAGGCTGAAAACACATAGGACTGTTGCATTACCAATCAGATGACATCTTCGTGTTCTTTACCTTCACATGAAAAGCCATCTCCCTTGTAGCCATAGTTACACTGGCATGTGTACGACCCGATGGTGTTTCTGCAAGATGCATTCTGGTGGCAAGTGTCAATTGCCTCATTACATTCGTGAATGTCTAAAAAACAAAGCAAACTTATATTAAGTTTATTGGCTTTAACAAGTGATTACTCTACAGGCATCAAAATTATATGCAGCTACTTGCTATGTATGTTTTTGTGTATGTCAGTGATAAGAATTGCAGCCTATGTTGCCATCATCAAATTGTGCCAATTCTGACCTGAAGGTGTTAACTGTTATGTGTCACCATTTTTTACAAATTTCTGATATAGATATGACAGTTGTGATAGCAATGAATGACATTGTCTCTCATAAGGAGAGGATAATCTTCAATGGTACTAAAGGTGTTACAGAAGCCAACATTGTAAAAACATCATTTTAAAAGAATCATATCTCATCCTAAAAATTGTAAATAACTACTGTAATTGAATGAATGAGACTTTAAAAAAAATAATTGAACACTTACCAATGCACCTCATATTACAATCATAGGCTGTAGATAAAAGTGAAAAAAGTTAAATAAAATATAATGCTGTTGGAAATTTCTCAGCAGTTCTCAGAACAATATTAACACAAAACATGTTTCAAAAACATACAAGCATATTACACATATATATCATAGGTACCAGCTGTTTTCCAGAACATGCAGGCACTATTAGTACACATCACTGTTAAATGATAAAGGTAATCTACACTTGCTTATAAAAATTGGTAATTTTCATACGGTAAAACACACAATCACTGGAATCATTCTAAATTCATTGGAATCAATCTAAATTCATTGTCATTATTCTATATAAATAAATATCCATCTAAATTATATAAACTATATAGGAAGAGAATTATTCAGACATTTTCTTTGTATAAATCCATCTTTAATAGTTTTTTGCAACTAATAAATTTTTTCCAAGCACCTGAAACTAGTTATTTTGCAACTTCAAAAGGCATTACATAATGTTTATTTGCAATAACATAGCTTTATTATAAGTTTAATTTCATTTAATTCTCTTTGAAATATGTTTAACAAATTACAAGCACCAACTGCTATGCCAGTAGGTAGTACAAAGATCATGTGAATCTATTCAATATAGAATCTGGATTTCTGCTTTATATTACTAAAGATTGCATTTTAATTCTATGCTTATATCGGTACCTATGCATTTGATAATTGTCATTGTACATTCTTGCCCTTGCAATTCACATGCTACCACATACATCTGAATAAAATATTCTTACATTCTACATATATATAATTACTTGTTTCCAGTAAAAGAAAGAAAAAAAACATATTTTGTCAATATCCAGATGCTACTCTATATTACGAGTGATGTTTTGCCCTACCTGACATGTTAACGTACAGAATACACAGTACGTTCTTAAAGGTATACTGTATATTATTAACAAGCTTTGCTTTTAAGTGACAACAGTTTAAAGCCTACCATCACATGTGTCTTCATCCACAGGTCGGTAACCTTCATTACACTCGCAGGAGTAGCCTCCAACACTGTTATGACACACAGATTGTGGGGGACACCACTGCTTGTTGGGGTCATTGCACTCATCATTGTCTATAATTATAAATTAAATGTAAATGTTATATTCAAAAGAAAATCACAAAAATGATGAAATAGATAAAATAATCGTTTAAAATTGCAAAGTGATCTCACCAAGATTGAGTTAGGTTACCAAGTAATGAAGAAACTGATTTTAATGGTGAATCAAATCAAATCAAATAAAAAAAAAGACAACCTACAAATTTGACTTTCATGCATTAATAAGTTAAACATAATAAAAGATATATAGGCATCATATTGCACAAAATTCAAGTACATCCACTTACATCACCCATATCTAACCAAAACTAATCTACTGTATAATATCCCTAATCCTTATTATCGTCAACAAAGCATATATGTATGTAAGGGACTCTTCAAAAAGATAGTGTACTTGATTAACTTCACCTGTTGGCTTATATTTATCATGGATTGTCCAAAAAAGATTAGATGTGCAGTATATATTATAAGGGACGCTTCTAAAAGACAGTGTAGTTGATTAACTTCACCACTGCAGAATGTCAGCTGGCTTTAGATTTATCATAGACTTGAAAAAATAAGATCGTCCACAAAAGCTTAGATGCATACAAGGGACTTTCCTAAAAGATGGTGTACTTGATTGACTTCACCAGTTTGCTTTAAATTTATCATAGACTTGAAAAAATAGGATTAAGAACATAGAACCAAAACTGTCTTTTTACTTGGTACATGAGGTAGTACTACTTACCAAAGCATTCTCTTCCATTTCCACTGAATCCTGGTTTGCAGGAACAGCCGTATCCAGCTGTACTACCTCTATCAGAACAGGTAGCGTTGGCATGACAATCATTGAAGCCTTCATCACACTCATTGAATGCTGCAACAAAAAACAAAAATGTATTAAATCAGCTCTGTGGTAAAGACATGCAACAATAGAAGAAATTAAACAGCATTAAGGTAATTCTAAAAAATTATAGGTGGAAGTTAAGAGTGATCCTTTATATGTCATGCCACTGAAGACAATGGAAATTACACAAATCAATCGTGATGTTGGTAGTCTATGAGTGAGATACTTACCTGGATAACCGACTAATTGCCATTTTTTCCAAAACATTGTTTTGGGAACAATGGCAATTAGTCGGTTATCCAGGTAAGTATTCACGAAATAGACTGCTATACATGCTTAATTGTAGAATACAGAATGCTGCCATTTTTATTTATCACAAAATCTAACTTACGGATGTAGCTATTGGCACAGTGCAGTTTGCCGATGATGAAACTTCCTGCACTTCCCTCGTTAAATCTGATGTCAACAACAGGAAGGTCAGCCTTGTTGCGAAGAAGACCAGTATCTGCCAGGTTCCTGCCATCACCAGCATGACAGTTACACTTTCTATAACATAAGACATCATAATGTAACAAATCTAATCTGAACAAAGATTTATTTTACTCTGTCTGGACAGCTATGTAGTGTAGAAAATGATGCAGAGACAGTACAGCAATTTTATGAAAACCAGGTTTAACATATTATGAAATTAAATGCATTGTAAACTGAAATTTTCTTATAATATGCTTAATGAAAAAATCATCTAAATTTATGTATGACAAATGTTTTTATTCAAAGCAAGTATAAATTAACAGTCAAATTGCATTGTACCTGGCAGCATCAAAGTTGTCCTCCAAGCCAGCACAACCACCATTTGAGTTATGGCAAACACACTTGTCCCCGCTACCTTTGCCACCCCAGTATTCTAATGCATCTCCATTGATATCGTGCCACTCACTGATGCCGAACTAAGAATGCATGAACAAAACATTTCACTACTGAGTTTAGGCAAGTTATTTCATATTTATATTTATTTTTACCCCATAATACCTCTTGAAATGCAAGATAATAATTCATAAATATCATGTTGGAATAAAAGTTTAAAATATTCTAATTATCATTTTAATCAGTATTATTTATTGTTATCATTACAATAAAAATGTATTAATAATTATCATTATTATAAACTAAACATTACAAATATTATTATCCTTTAGAATTTTTTTTCATTGGAACCAGATCTTTGTGTGTGTGATCTCATTAATTTACTTTATGTTTCAGATACGTATATTGTTTATTATTTTAAAAATTGTACTGTACAATTAAAAGGTTATATAAGTTAATATTACCAATACAAAATTGCAAGATGAATGCTTTGGAATAACACAAAAGCAAGACTTACATTCTCTGCGACACAATCAACCCTCACTGCCTGGAAGCATTTATTTGATATGCTTAGAAGAGCTTTAATCTGTTCAGGGTTAGCTTGCGTGTAAGTGATTTGGGTTACATTATTTGTAACTGCTTGTGGATCTTCACGATCGTGGCCAATAATTGTCACACCATGGTTGTTGAACATTTCATTGATATCGCAGTACACCAAGAATGGATTCACTTCCGATGTCGGCTGGATCAGTGTCACGCCACTTCTCATTCCCTTGATTCTGGCATTCTCACAGTCAGTTGGCAAGTCTTAAAAATTAATATGTGATCATGAAAATTATGGCTTGATACTAGCAGAAGGACAGAACACCTACAAACTACATTATTTTTGCTATTCTCTTGCACATTGTAAAGATACTTAACAAAGAGGTATACAAGTCTTGATTTAAATTTATTTTATCAGAATACAGAATACAGAACTTTATTGGTCTTGAAAGTAAAAATACAATACAAGAAATTATTTCGTTGTTGGCAAACCATAAAATTTTTAAAAATAGGTATATAAAATCAATACTGTATATATTAAAATACATACAAATTAAAAAGGTATAGTTGCACGTGAGATATAAATATAAAGTAACAGCAGCCAGAATCAGTTTCTCTTGGCAATTGCATTGTACAGGTGGATGGCATTATGTATGAAGGAAAGTCTATATCTGTTGTGTTTGGTCATAGGGACACAGAGTCTGAAACCTGACCTACTGAATGTAAAGCAGGAATGCAGCTCCTGAGTTGCATCCTTCAGGATTGCTTTAAGCTTTTGAACAACACAGTCTTCATATATACTCTCAATGGATGGAAGATCAATACCAATACACTTAGCTGCGGCTTTCCTAATTCGTTCTAAGTATTTCTTATTTTTTTCACTTAAACTACCAAAAACACTTAATATACTAATTGTTAACACACTTTTAACCATGCTCTGATAAAATATTTCTAGAATCTTGTTATCAACATTGTACTGTATAAGTTTCCTTAGAAAGAAAAGTCTCTGGTTAGTTTATCATCAGTCATTAATCCTGAATATAAATATAATTTGAATTTGGTTGATAATCAATTGTATATACTGTAGAGCTATGGTAAAGCCATAGTAAAGACTCAATAACAATCTGTAAAAAAAATGTTTCAAGAAAAAAAAAAGTAGATTTAAAATTAAGTTGAATGTTAATGTTAATATGTCTAGGCCTACCAAATTCATCTGGGCCACACTTAATGCTGCCTAGTGAGATTTCACCAGTTCCTCCTTCAGGTACGTTATCAAATTGGAAGCCTGAAATTGGTAGAATGTCCCGGTTTGTGAAAAGACCAGCTTCATAATTATTTTCTAGGCTCTGACATTTACAGTTGTGTTCTGAGTTACAAGTTCCTAGGAGGCTGCAGGCGCAACCTTCTGATGCAAAAGCATCACTGCCTGCCCATGTTGGAATCTGGTTCTTATTGAAGTCTTTGGCGTAGTTCTGTAGTGGGTTGTTGTCATTGAGGAGACCAACTCCACTACAATCATAAACAACATCCTAGAAATAAAAAAAAAAATAAGTACACAAATCAGAAGTGATGTTGGTAGTCTATTTTTCTATGTAAATGTCTTTCATATTCATAGAACTTGTCATCTTTTTGATGCTTCTTCAATAGCATATAAAGTAAAAGATGAATTGGTTAGATATACTCTTCTTTCTATTACATATATCTTAATTTCTGAAATATATCTTAAAGGCACACAGCAGCATTGATCAATATCTTCATTGGTGAGCTATAGTTACTTGTAGTTTAGTACTCAAGCTCAAGAAGGTACAATTGAATCAGGTACCAAGGAACATCAAGAGTTCAGAAAACATTATTAGTTTTGAAAACCAATCCGAGGTTACAAACCCCCACCCTGTTGCGCCACATCTAATTACTAAAAAAATAATGGCCCATGGTCGAATCGCTCAAGTCAGCTAAGCCTAGCCCAACAAAGTCTAGCATCATATGACTTGTGGGCCAAGTCCATCAATCGGGTGAATTTGCATGCTGGCCGGACCACTTCCAGTTGGCCGGCCAGAATTTGACACACACCCTACTCTGGCCTATGTTCGATCCTCTTGGGTCGGCCAGCCTAGACGAATGAGGCCGCACAATCTGCTCGAGTTGGCTCTGTCTGTTGTGGACATTCTCAAATCAGTATCTTACTAGCAATCAGCACCAAATTTGAGGAGGACCAAGATACATGTAACATTGTCAATGTGTGAAATAAATCGGTTCAGTAGTTTTTGAGTTTTTATGTGCCTAGAAGGACACACACACACAGACAGACACGCTCAAACAGACGTGTGCCATTGCAGTACCTTCACCTTTCCTCTGCGGAGGCAAGGGTAACAAATATACACATGTATGTTTGTGTGTGCTTTTCAAAGTGGTACAAAAATTTAATTCAACAAAAACAATATTAATATTCTCTCTTTGGCATTATCATCATACCTGGCTACAGAAAGCAGATGTCTTGACCAGTTCATGGATTTGTTTATAACTAGCACCACCATCACCAGAGTTGTAATGAATATTTGTATTCCCACCAACTTCATTTTCTTCTGGCATATTGTTCTCAACCTGGGGACAATACAAAAGTCTATGAGAGTGCTGTATGATTGCTACTAAAATATGAGCATTTTTTGAACAGATCGAGCAAAGCTAACAAACTGTTTGCAGATGGTCTAAAATATAGCTTATACACTGTATAGTATTACATTATATGTTTCATAACCATAATACTTAATAATATCTCAGAATGATATACACACATATAGTATCAACAAAATAAACAATAAATATATTATGTAATTATATTATATAATATTAAATGTAATAATGTATACTTCAGAAAGTTAACCTTACCTCAGTGATTCCCATGTTAATCCTGAATTCACACTTGACGCTGAATGGATCAACACCTCCTGGACCATCAGGATCAATAGCATATTCATTGTTGTACAAGGCATCGTATTCCCTGCCTGCCACACGGATCTCTTCACAGTTTCTGTACAAACCTATAAAAGGTAAAAATAAAGAATATATTATAAATTTGGTCTTCTGCTGGTCATTATATTTGTGCTCACACAGAGAAAAAAAAGAAGTTAAATCCCCTCTTGTAAAAGAAGAAAACAACTTACCATAGCAGTAAAGTGGACCGATTGATACATGTGCAGACTGAGTGGATTGGATCTGGTGCACCTGGACTTTTGAGATCGGTAGATCCGTCTTGTTCCTCAAAAGACCACCATCCTTCAGAGCATCATTTGTGCTGCCATCGCAGTTACAAGTGCCATCAGTGCCACACCCAACTGGTACTAAACTGCCACCCCAGTTGGTCTGGTGTCCTCCATTAGAATCATACCAGCCATATGGTGCTTCCAAGGATAGCTGGGTGCCTTCACAGTGATAATCAAGCTCCTGTACACAATACTCGGTGTAGGTTGTCAGGGCTTTGATTTGCTCAGAGGATGCATGGTAGTACTCTGGGGTTATGGTCTCATCAGAAGCAGAAGGAACTGAGATGTTGCCTTGGCTGTGATGTTGGATGATCTAAGAAACAATATTTACAAGGAATTACGAATAGCTAATTAAAAAATATATATATTATTTTGAGGGCAATATTGTGTGTTATTATATTATAGAAAGCAGGTGGTACAGTGTATAAATGTACAGTTGAAAGCAAGAAATGATTAAAACACAAAATTAAACTCACATTGATGCCAAGTGGTGGATGCTCCATCATTTCACAATAGATAGTGAATGGCTCTACTGGGCCTTCTTGATCTGGATCAATGAGCTGGGGCCCAGATTCAATCTCTCTTCCTAGCGATCGAATCTCTTCACAGTCGCGGTAGATATCTTAGAAGGAAATAAATTCAAATCCCATTCAATTTAAAATATAATACAATTAAATAATAAATCATTTCTACATGACAATCCAAAAGACAGTGTTTATGGTGCTGATGGTGATTTCAACAAATCTGTGACAAAGAATGATGGGGCACAAAAATGAATAAAATTAATAGCAAAATTCTTTTCTTAGTGCTCATTGGGTATACACTGGCTTCACCAGTAGACTTACCGAACTGTTCATGCCTACATTTAAGCGATCCTAGAAAGTATGACTGCATCTGATCGCCACCGTTGGACTCATCGCGGCCAAGACAGACAGAAGACAAAGGTAAGTGGTCCTTGTTGATAAAGCGTCCTGCATCAACCTGCTCCTGGCCATCTGTATTGTCACAGTTACAAGCGGCGTCAATACCACCGGAACAGAAACCAGTCTCACCACAGGCACAGCTGGGGCCGTCGTTGGATCCCCCCCATCCTGAAACAAACATGATTAAAATGTTCTGTTATTGAAAAGTTTTTTTTAATATTCCTGTCACATGATTAAGTCTCCCAGAGATGGGATCAAACCCTTTGAAGCAAATCGCCATCACCATCTGGCTGAGAAGCGACAGAAGAGGAAAGCAGCCCAGCAAGATCCCCAGCCTGGCACTTTTCACTGCCCTCATTGCTCCAAAACTTACTTGTCTAAGATCGGCCTGATCATTCATTTTATCTTCAATCATAACCATCATAGTAATGAAAATTGGGATAAACATAAATAATTATTATAACAATCATAACATTAAATAATAATAATTACAATAATAATAATATGAATAATATGAATATAAATCGTACTAAAATAAAAAAATAAGTAAATTAAAAATATAAATTAATATTAGCCAGAATAATAATAATAATCATAATAATAATATGAATAATAATTGTACCAAAAGAATAAGTAAATTAAAAATATAAATTAATATTAAGCAGAATAATAATAATAATAATAATAACAATAATAATAATAATAATAATATTTAATTTTAAACCATTAAAACCACTTGTTCACAATTATTCATTAACTTGGAGCTGGTAGTGGCAGTCAAACTCTATTTAGAGTGAATTCAAACAACTGTCATATCAGTGCAGTATGATGCTGACATAATACGTCTTGCTGGAGAGAAGCAATGAAGAGAGAGCACCTTTCTCAAGGGCACAAGTCAAATAAAGATTGTGTTACCTTGCATCTTATCTCCATCACGGCTATTCCACCATGCAAATGCAGCAGTTGGATCATTGGGATTCAAAATGAATGGCGCATTCCTACAAGACATACTCACTTCTTGAGAACAGAATTCTGATTTTTCAGTCAATGCCTATGACGAAAGAAAATGTGTAAGTAATTATTAATATGCAATACTTTTTGTTAATGTATATGTATATATGAAAGGTCAAATAAATAAATTTATACTATTTAACTTTCTATACATACTATTTTACTAGTATTGTTGAAATTAGCTTTCATTTATTATATTTTAGTTGGAATGTCGTGATTTATTCTTTAAGAAAAATAAAAATTAGTAGAACAAGATTAACTCAGGAAGAAGTATGCTTACCAAGCAAATATATACAATACCTTTAACTGTGCTGTATTGGCATTCCTGTACCCAACTCTAGTGCAGTGCGAACCCTTACCAGGTTCTGAATTCTCATCAATGGTCTTGGTCTCGTTAGACTGGACAGCAACAACGGTTGTGTGGCCCTCACAGCGGACTGTGAATGGCTCCTCACCATTAATACCATCTGGATCAATCAGTTTGTCTCCCCATCTGTAGTCTGGCTTACCAACTACATGATGATGACATGTGGGCCAAATTTCTGAATTTAAAATTATCAATACAAAATAATAATTATGAACAGTGTATGCTAAATCTAGTATGCAAAATCTAGTTTATTACACATTCCACTGAAAAACAAATTATATTATATGAAAATATAGGGAATAAAATTAATATTAAATTATATCGCAGCATTTACAAACTGCTTGTGAAATAACTTACCCCAACATTTCAATCGTCCAAGAGTAACTGATCCACCTGCAGCACCAATGTGTAGCTTGTTCACTGGAAGCATGTCTGTGGGGTTGTCTCCATAGTATTTGTCCTCCAAGGTTCCTGAATCAGAACTGAAAATACAAATATAATATTTACATAGAGGAATATTCTTTGCATGTGTCAGGGGGTCACCGTCAAATGCCAGCCTGTGATTTATCCATACATGGGTGTGAAATGATATCATCATACCCATATATGGGCATGATATGACATCATCAGAACTAAAATGCAAATATATTTACATAGAGGAATATTCTTTACATGTGTCATGGGTCACCACCACACAGATAACTGGTCCTCCGTCATTATACATGACATCATACCCATATATGGGCATGATATGACATCATTATGCCCATATATGAGCAAAATCAAACATATTTGTCAATTTACCTTGCACTATTGGCATCACAATTACATTTGGCCTCGCCTCCCTCACATGATTCATCTACGGAACATAAGCAGCTATCGCCTTCTGAACCGTAGAAATATAATCCTCTTTGCTCCTGACCAGCATTATCCACATGAATCCAGTATGTTGATTGGTCACCTGTAGACCAAATTAATAGTTGTATCAAATATAAAATTATTAATTAATTATTAAAATTAATTATACATATAAACAACATATTGGCATTCAATATGTAGTCTTTTGCATATAAACTTGCATAAATGTAAAAATTGTGTATTTCAAATTTTAATACATAAAAAACAGTATACTGTATTTATGATGTACCTCCATTGTGTATGGGAGCGCTGTTGCATGTGTATTCAATATCCTGACCGCAATAAGCAGACTTGCTCTTAACTGCTTCAATCTCCTCACGTGTAGCAATGTACTCTATTTCTTTATCAGGTTGTCCATCTCCTGGGTATTCGATCTTGAAAAAATGATAATTTAAAAAAGCGATTTAAAAATGTAAAGTTTTTACAACAATAAAATATGTACTCTGCTTGTTAGCTATGTTGCTGTCTTGGTCAAAAGTGAAAAGAAAATGAGGATGTTTGTATGGATTGAACATACTTATATGAGGAGACTTAGTACATGTATTCACAAGAAAGACATGTATGTATTAGGGACTGGAAAGCACAACAACTCAACTCATCCATTCATCCACAATGTTATCGACAAGTATACTTACTGTTTCTTCTGAATCATGAGCAATAACAGTGACGGCATAGTCAGGATCTGTGTGCATCTCACAATAAACCGGGAACGGTTCCAAACCACCTAAGAATAAAATATAGTAACGAAATATAAATGACATGATATAATAATCTATATGTATATATTTAGAAGAAAGTATTACCAAAAAGTGATTTTTAGAAGGAGAATAATGTGAATGTTTAATGAGCTATCTTACCATCTGGACCGTCCGGATCTACAAGGTAAGTTCCGCTGTATGCAAATCCCTTTTCGCGGTAAGTCTGACATGATGGTTCAATACCTATGAAAATAACAATTTTGTATTTATTTAGTATCTTTTCAGAGTAAAATTACATTGTTAGTTTTCATTCAAAAACCCTTATATTATATAAGTTTTTAACTTATTAGAAATAAGTAATTTTGAATCTTTTAAATCAGTTTAATCTTATCAAACTGAATTAACTTTTTTCTTACCAAACTGTTGGGTAGCACACTTGAGCGGTCCGATGCGATATGTGGCATTACTGTTCTCATTTGCATAATCCAAGAATGTGAGGCTCTTGATTGGTAGTTTTGCCATGTCGATGATTAATCCTGTACAAAAAATAAAATACAATTATTTCTTCAAATCTAATCTGATATATATTTAATTAGAAATGGGAATAACATTGTTCACTTGAGATTACATTCAATTTCATTCCCAACAAAGACACTACTTAATATAGTTAAGAAATAAATGATTAATAACTATGACAATTGAAGATTTTATCATTCATCTGTCAAATTTGATCACTGGTAGGAAAGTAGGAAAAAAATCTGATTAAAACACGAAAAAAAAATATAAGAATATTTTTACAGACCTGTATCGTGAGTCCACTCTCCTCCTGGGATGTCACAATTGCAGCCATAAGACTGGTCATTGCATGATTTTGTCACACCACATCCACACATATTCTCCTCACTGTCTGCATTACCCCAGGAGTACACTTCCTGCCCGGAGGTCGTGCTCCAGTAACCTCGCTTCTCTTCAGTACTGAACAATCGCATATTGCGGCATTCTAATATGATCTCTTGTGAGCAGAAGGAAGAACGTGCAATCAGTTCGAGGAGGTACTGGTCAGGAGTGTTGTATTCAATGATGTGCTGACCATTACCATCTCCTGGACCAACTGGTGTGCTAGTTTCCCTGTGAAAAAAATATGTACATGAATGATACAATTCCAAATAATAGCAGAAATTGGTCATCGATTCTGTGATTGACTAGCTGTGATGTAGGCATAATTTAATCTGCATATAAACATGTCTTTTCACCGTGCACTGTGTATGTAAACAATAAACATGAATTCTTGTGAGAATGTTTCTTGAAATCATGACATATTCACCTGTTGCCCTTGATGACTGTCACAGATACTGTGTATGATGTCATGTCACAGAAGACAATGTGGGGTTCCACAGAGCCATCAAAACCATCAGCGTCAATGAAGTATGAGCCGTCTTGATCTTCACCAGTCTCATGAAGCTGAGTGCAGTCTTCTTCAATATCTAATTAGGGATTAAAGAAAAGTCAGTATTTTTTACTCAAATTTATTCCATGAGGTTAAACAACTATAAAGCAACAAAATAAGAGCAAGACAAACAAAAAACATTAGTACCATTTTTTTTTAATGATGTTGATGATGATTTAATGACATTAAAAAGATTCAGAGTATAAAAAAGCTATTGAACACTGCAAATGGTGGGCAGGTACCTTGACTCCAATAACTTACCAAATTGTCTAGGAGCGCACTTCATGGGACCAAGTCTAAGCACACCGTATTTGGAACCACCTAAGTCACCAAACGTGAAAGCTGTGATAGGAAGGACTTCTTTATCGATGATACGACCACGATCAGAGTCTGTTTCTAGTGATCCATCACAATTACAGTAGCTTTCTGGGTTACGACATGTTCCAGTCACACCACAGGCACACTGGAGGAACATCATGATAAGGTCATTAGAAAAATGGAGACAATGAAACATTCATGATTTTATTGCATTATTTCTGGCCTACTTTGCAAATTTCATGGATGGCACATCATACTGGCCTAAGGGTTAGGATCCCCATAAAAAAGAACACTGCAGATATTATTTGTACATCTCTAGATGTTCGAGGTAGAAATGATCAGTCATTTGTGACAGAAATAGAATGTTTGAAGTAATAGTAGAAGCTTACGATGCCATCAATTTAATAGAATTTTCACCTATTCTAATTTACCTGATTGTTTTCTGTTGCACCACCCCAGTTTTCATTGGCATAGCCATCAACATCCTGCCAACTTCCAAAATCATTCAGCAACATAGCTCCACCTGAGCAGACGTACCTAATAATTTAAATTATTGAATAATAATATTTAGTAATATAATGCATTTTATTTGAATATGTGTGATCATAATTACATCATTATCATCTGTTATCCATATTATCATTCATAATGTATTTACGTAATGTATTTACAAAGAATAATACAACAGACAATGAATCAGCAGAAAATATGTAATGATATTAACTGAGTTACTAATTAAGATAAAGGATTGCTATACAAGATAATACTGATTAAACAATCATTACAAAATTAATTCAATAATTAAAGATTAAGACAGAATAATACTGTCAAATTGTTAGCTAAGATTTAATGCACAAGACATTGGATTGTAGAATACAGTATACATTTTTAATTAATGTATGTGATTGCAAATGAATTAGAAATTCTTAGTACTTACTCCATAGTTTGGTAGCAGAACATAGATGCATTGGTTGCTGCTCGCAGTTGTTCAGTGGTGGCATGGTCATATACGATGACTGTGGTACCGTCTTCAGTGACAGTTTCCTCACCAGAGTCATGATTGAACACTGTGATGCCATACTCGCGTGTCATGTCACATTCCACCTATAACAAAAGACATTATAAGAATCAAAACAATATAAGACATTTGATAGTATGAGCAGCTCAATATAAGATAAAGTTTTGGTAAAAAATCAATGGGTATTGATTTATCCAGGCAATTATTAAGAAAGTGGACACTATAATATCCAAACTGTGCCTTACCAGGAATGGATCTACACCATCAAAGCCATCTGGGTCGATTGTGTACTCTCCATCTCCAACATCCCTTTCAGCAAGCTTGTATTCATTACAATTCGCCAAAATTCCTGTTAAAAAAATATTAACAAATAAAGATAATAATTCAATCAATTAGTTTATGAATGGTAAGAACAATGCAGAGAAGATGAGCATGATTGACGTTGGTGACAAAATGTAAGGGTGATCAAGATTACGGAAAGGGAAGAAGAATTTTTAAAAAATGAGGGAGAGATGGTATCATGTTTTATTCAGTGAAAAGTTCAAATAATGCTGTTAAAAATTCACTCCAGCTTACGTTCACAGCCTTGCTCCGTCAATCCATCGCCTAGGTAGCCCTCATCACACGGACATTCATAAGCTCCCTCGGTGTTAAGACATGTTGAATGTTCTGAACATTCATGAGTACCTGCCTCGCATTCATCAATGTCTGGAAGATAGGAGATATAAAAATATTTTGTCATAAGCAATTGCAGAACAATTAAACTGGGATATGATAGAGGACAATAAACACATGGATGCAGATAGATTCAGTTGCAAAAAATTGTATCAGATGGAGGAATGGATTTGGATTTTTTAAAGTAAAACCACCAAAAGGATAACCAAAAAAGACTATCTTACAGATGGGTCATTCAGGTGCTTCAAGTATTTTTCTTGTTATATATATTAGGCCGATAAAATGCATTATTTCTTACCTAGACATTCAACTTTAGGAGCTTCTCCTGCATACCCAGGGCTGCATTCACAGGTATTTTCAACAGCATTGCACAGGGCTAACTGATGATTTTCTTGGCAATGGCTGTCGACTGAGCAGTAGGTATCAGCTAGAAAAAAAGTAAGCGGCATTTAGTATGTCATCATTTTTGTAATGTGATTTACAACAACAAAATGTTATTTTTAGTACTAATAAATATTATCAATTATAGTATACTTTACTTTTTATTTCCAAGTTACAGTTCTTATATAAAATTATTTTGAGGTAATGAGTGCTAGGCATTTGTCTCTTGATACTGCATGTAGTTTGGTTATTTGATTAAATACTGTATGTATATAAAATTCCAAAACAAAAGATGAATAAAAGAATAAAGCCTAAAGGTCCTTATACTTGCAGCTCTGTGGAAATATCTATTGTTGTGAGAATATAGCAACTAATTGTAACCAAAGTAAAAGAATAATTTTGTCCTTTTTTCTTTAATTTTGTTTTATTGAGCTTACTTCTCACAAAATAATAATTACAAAAAACCAAGATGAAAACTACAAATAGAATGAGTATTAAAATGAAATTTTGAATACTTACGAACACATGAGAGTTCATCTTCTGGTGAAGTGATGTAACCATCAATACAGGTGCATTCGAATGAACCAACAGTGTTGCGGCATGTACTAAACTCTCCGCATATTTCATATAGACACTCATCAATATCTAAAAGCAGATCAGAAGTTAATTTAACAATTCACGTACAGAAAAAAATTAAAATAGTGACATTGGCAATTATTTGTATATTCAACCACATTAAATAACAAATGAACTCGCTAACAGCATAGTGTAAGTCCACATTACATTTTTTGATATATTTAGTAGTGATAAATGGCAAAAAATAGTATTGATAATTAATAATTTGAATGAAAATACACTAAATATACCAATTGTGCTTATTTCCTCAGAAACAGTACTCACCACTACAGTCTAAGACACCGTCCCCTTGGTAACCATCAGTGCAAATGCATTGGCCAAATTGGCAGTTTGCCAAATCAAGACAGTCATTGTCACTGTGACAAGGCGCGGGTACTGGTTTCATAAAATGGAAAAGTAAAATCAGGTTAAAAAATAAATACAAAATATATTCTATAGTTTTCCATTAATTGTATAACACACTATTTATGACAATTATAATGTATTATTTATTTGTATTATATTATATTGTTGACTTTAAATGCAGTGCCAATTACATGATATAGCAATGTAATGCTTTATATTTTACAAACTGTCTCATTTTTAGTGAGATGATTTGTTTTTAGTCATTGTAAACCAACCACCTACAGCTCTACTCTTTATCATAATTGCTTCTTCTAGTTGTCCTATCTCAGCAGTAAAATTTTTTTAGAGCAAATCAACTTTTCTATTTATATTTAGTTACTAGTTAGCCTGAAAGTTAGTTAAATTATTGTCACAGGTAATGAATAAAGAAATTGCATAGTATAGGCAGTAGAAAGAAAAGTTGCATTGAGGCTTTTATAAATATCATACTTAACACAATTCATATTATTTATTATTTAACATTGTATTATAATCTTTTATAATAAACATAAATCATACTTTCTAATCTATTGTACTGTATCTATATTTTTCATATTCTTATTTTCATTTCTTTTATATTTTATTATTTTAACTATGTTAATTTAAAGACCTACCAAATTCACAAAGGACACGATATGTCTCGGTACGACCACATGTATGCATATTCCAAGTATTTCCTGCATTGTGGTTCATCAAAACGCAATCTTTTGCCTCGTCATTGTCAGGCTGGCCACCCTGGAAATTAGTATATCCAACCTCTAGTCTGTCAACCCATGCTAATTCACCTTCAGTCTCCATATCAGACATACCTGTAAAATTATAAGCAACAATCAATCAATCAATATCAATTAATCAATCAACTTTGAAAAAAAAGTTATTATCACACTACAATGTTGCTCATCACCTTGCATATTGAGTAAAAAAATACCATTTGAATTTTCCTTTCATCTAAACAAGATAGCCAATACTGTAGTGTGACTATCTTTTACATATGTGCAAAGACAAGCTAAACCAGTCACTCATCGCAAATTGTGTTTCAGAGAAAATAGCAAAAACATGCTGGAATGTAAAATTTTTAAAAATCTATTTTATTTCACTAAACTAAGGTTTATGTATCTATCATGTATGTATCATCATGCTGTGCTGTTATTTTTCCCAATTACAATTTTAAAACACCTTTTAATGATTTTGTAATAGTTTCTGCATGAGAAATGCATGAAATCATAAACTTTGAAGGCTGATTTCTCATATATTGTTCTTTAAACAGCTGTATGCTTAAATGCTTGTAACTTCATAAGGAAATGTCAGATTTGAATGATTTTTTTTACCATTTTATAGCTCCTATTTTACACTTTAACCATGTATTAATAACTCAAAACTTTTTGCGACAAGTGACTAGTTTGGCTTGTCTTTGCCACATATGGTAAACTCTGATGGAAAATAGAATAATGAATTAAACTAATAAATACTCACCAATGTTCTGATACTGTCAGAACCATGACAGTCTACATGTTGAGTCATATTTAAAATGTTATAAAATTAAATATCTAAATCAAACAATAATTTTAAGAAAAGTTGCCTGACCTATCCAGTAGCTCTTAGTGTTGAAACCATATCTGTCTAGGTATGTGTTGATGAGGCCTTGGATGTACTGGTTATAGATCACAACAGGTTCACCACCAGTGTCAAGGCAGCTTATCCAGGACTCACTGAATGTTTCCTCCTCCTCCTGTGGCTTGTAGCACACATGGCCTAGCTTCATACTACCCTCTGGACAGTGTTCTGTAATCAATGTATTGACATAGTAGTAATAATTTAAAGGAAACCATTTTAAATAGCACATCATGCCAAGAAATTGTCCTATGCCCTTCACATTATTACCCCTGCCACTGGGTCAAACAAATATGAAACATAAAGTTGCAGTTAGTGATCAGCGCATTGGTGTTCGACTATCCACTCATATTGTTAGAAGGAGAATGATGATGATAACGATACTGATGCTACATGACAGTAAGTGGTGTAACTACTGGAGTGCAGAACAGGGCACACACCCAGGGTGTTGAAATAAGCCTGGACAAGAGGGCTTCTTAATTCCAAAGATTTTGCTGAAATTGTTATTTTTATCAATTAACATCTACAGCAAGTTCAGAACAAGGAACCTCCAAGCTGGGAATGGGTGCCAAAACTCCTAGTTACAGCACTGATGACAATGGTGGCAGCTTAAGACAACAATCATAATAATAATGATGGCAGTGATAACAATAACAATAATAAATATAATTGCACTAGGAAAAAACATTTCAAATAACATTTGATCTGTTTATCCTTAATAATAGATTTCCAATGCTATAGATTTCCAATGCTAAACATTTTCCATAAAATGTACCAACCTCCAGTGGACTTCTGGCAGATATATCCGGCCTGTACAGAACACGCCACTGCCTTCCAACGACCTGATTCAGAATCAAGGACAACGCATTGCTCTCCGTCTGAGAAGGCTTCTATCCAATTGCTGTAGTCATTCTCATCAAACGCTACACCATCTATCCAAATTGATGCCATATCATCTCCTTCTACGATCTCATCACCTTCCACATGGAATGTCTTCTTGCGGAACAATCCTTGAGACAGACCGATGAACAGGTCAGAGGCTGCTCCTGCTTGTACACTGCAAAGAACATTGTTTACAGCAATTTAAAATAAAAAAACATTAAATTTATGGACCATACAGACTTGATCCACATAAAAAATAGTGACATCAGTTACACAGTACTTTTCGTTAAAGATCTTGGAAGAATGTACACTTTTTCCTATGTACATGGTCATAACACGCTACATGCTAATCTTCTCAGGCATAAAAAAATGGAATCAGTAAAATATTTCAAGTCGAAGGAGATTCATTATCTAGGCATTTACAAAACAACAATTGTTCAGATTTTTCTCTCCCTAGCCCTCTCATATTATTATATACTTATATTATATGCGAAAATGACCACCTAGTTACTTACTTTTCGACAATGAATTCATTATCTTGTGCGTTGAGGATGCTGACAAGCTGTGCGCCATTTGCCTTACACTGTAAGTAAGCATCTTGAATGCTTGTTGGTGTGTCGTCCTTGTAGTAGCATTGAGCTCCATTCATTTGCCAGCCTTTTGGACAGTGTCTGTATGAGATTGCTAAAGTGAGAGAATAAAGTGAAAGTTTGTAAATACTGTGGATACTTTCTTATGTATTGTCACACCATTGTGAACAGACATTTACACTGCTGTCAGCAAATATTCATGAAATTTATGTCTATATGTTGGTAGTCACAGAGCTTGCTTGATCAATTCAAATATGAGTAAAATTCAGAACAGAATATGATTAGTTGGGCAGATATTATCAAGGACAATATAAAAAAATGGAACATTCATAATGTTAGTATTTTAAAAAGAATCATGATTAATGTTTCTATTATTAATTGTTTATGCTCTGGTAGACACATTGCACAGGAATTTAGACAAACTCCTGCTATTTTCTACCAGACTCTGTGGAGGAAAATAACATTTAAAAATTTTGAAAGAATTAATTTAACTACAGTAGCTTACGTGTGATGCACAGGTATGGCTTGGTGTCTGAGCAATCTGCATCGTGGTAGTAGTAATCAAAACTATTCAGTTTCAAAGTCACACAGTTCTCAGAATGATCGATGTCATTCGGTTGTCCACTTGCCCACTTTTTGTAGCCATTAAGGTTTCCATTTGACCACACATGGATCCCTGAAAGGAGGTAGAGTTTATAACAATGAGTGAAATTTTAAGCCTGTAAATTCCACTGTGCTTGGCAATGATTTGAAGTCATGGTTACCATAATCACCTACATTCTAACTACAGCACACTGTTGCATGGATGTTAATAATATGTAAATGAGCTTTACAAAAAAAAATTACTTTATTCGGTTTGTTTTCAGTTTTTGTCCTTATTTATTTAATTGATATTTACTTTTTATTACGTATTTCTTTTTATCTTGTGTTGGTTTACATATTTAAAGAATTTCATTTATGATGAAATAATGATGTTTGATTCCATGTATAAAAATATAATTATATAATACTCTACAGTATTTTCAATATTAGTTTTATTTATGCTTTGTACAAATAACACGTCTACCCTTTACTTACTTTCAAAATGCTTGTCATTCAATCCAATCCAGTGATCTTCATTGCCAGCCGGCAGGTTCAGAAGGTATTCATCCTGTACCTTGTTGAAGATGGTTTCATTGTGGAAGAAAGCCAAGTCACCTCCATTGATTAGACAATTAGATCTAGCATCATCAAATGTCTCAGGGTTTGGTACCTCTCTTAAGCAGAAGCCTTCACCATCTACTAAGATTAGATACTGCCCTTCCTCACATTCCATAACAGCTGAGATGTTTAAGAAAATCAATTATCATTAAAATCACTACATTACTGTAGTTAAAAAGTGGTAAATATTTATTGCTCACCTTCATTAATTCAAAATGTTCAATTATAGATGTTATAGGTTCTCCAATTTACATAATTTCAATTATTATTGTCATGTTCAAAATCAGATGTCTGTGCAAAAAATTATGTTTATATCAGCTGCTAGAAGAGAGGAACAAATCTAACGCAAACTTGACGGTACACTTGCAAGTTTACAGTTGGACAAATACATTTTAGCCACAATGCCACATCTGTCAGTACATTATTTTGGCACTGAGTATATGATACTTACGTTCAGTACAACCAGTATTTTCTTGAGGATTTATTGCTGGATTTCGACCATTACCCACAAGGCCTTCTGGACAGGAACAAAGGTATTCTCCATATTCGGGGATATGGTTGATACATGTAGAATTGTTCACACAATATTCACTGTACAGGTAGCATGGATCGTTACTGTAGTCTATAGCATCAGTCACGAATGTGGAGGATGATTCTATGCCAAAGAAAACGAAATATTTTTAAAGTTATATACTGTTGACGACAAAATAAACTAATTAACCATAATTTGGTGTAGTGAATTTCCCTCATATCAGTCCTGGTTGTGTTTTCCTATTTTATTTCTACAAAGAAACCAAAAACTAAAATTTACAACGATTCAGTGAGTAAAAGGGGATATAGAACATACCTTCGCACACATTATTGACTTTAACAAATCCTGGATAGCAATCACAGCTGTAAGTGCCAGGTTCGTTAACACAATTTGAAAATTGTGGACACTCAGCTTCATCCGTTTCACATTCATTGACGTCTTTAAATAAAAAAATATGATTTGAATAAAGCAATTAGCAATCGTATAATCTTAAAAACAAAGCAACTAAGCACAGTACCTTTCTTTATTGTCGAAGCAATTTTGTTAGAAAAAAAACTTACCTAACGTTTCAATGACATTATTTGTTAGTCTACGGTGAGATACTTATCTGTCTTGCATTGTGTATGTTTGTGTGATGGTAGATGTGTACAGTACTCAAATTTGACAAGCATTTTGAATATTTTAAAAATTTTATTGCCATTGCTGTCTCCTTATACTTTCTTAGTTGCTTGCTTGCTTGCTTTCCTATCCTGCTTTTGCAGTATTTAACAAACTCACAGAAGATCTATCTTGGTTCTTGTGTGCAAGTTTTTGCATTTGTGGCACTCACACCACATATCTATCTTGTTTTGAAGCAGATAGCCCTCCTATGGGGCAGACTTATTATGTCAGAGGGTATTACCTGTGCAAATGTCCCCTTCTCCTTCATACCCATCGTGACATTGACATTCATAACTACCGTCTGAGTTGGTACATTCAGCATTAATGTCGCATCCATGTCCTTCTAAGCACTCATTGATATCTGAAGAGAATAAGTTGATATTTAAATGTCATCCCTTATATACATCATTATTTATTTTAAAATTAAACTGTCATGTACTCTCTAGGAATGAAAAGTGTTTTTAGGCCTAATAAGCAATGGTTATGGAAATATTCTACATGCCTTCACAGCTTTCTTGGCCGTCGCCAGTGCGCCCTTCTGGGCAATGACAACCATAGACACCATCCTGTGCGCCACAGACCGCATCATCATGACATGCGATGTCCACACACTCCATGTTACCTTCTTCCATACAGGTACATTGGCGACTGCAGTCTAAGGTGACCCACACTTGATCAATCTAAATATGTCAATATAAATATTAAATTTTTCATCAATCTACAATAAATTTAAATGATGTATTGCTTAAGATAATAAGGTAATAGACAATACAGTAATAATTTATTTTTATATACCTTTGTAAAGATTTTTTTAGTTCAAGAGATTTAAACAGAACCCTGATTTGAATGGGAATTATCATTTGATTTGAATAATGTACACTAGCTACTAACAATCAATCAATCAACATTTAAAAATTAATTACTCAATCGATTGTTTAAGTCACAATCACAACAGTTACAGCTTATGGTAATTAGGTGAATCCATAGTATAAACAATAAAGAATCATGTACCTCATAGTATGTGCCAGACTCATCTTGGCAACCGCACCGATCGCGTGGAATGCAATGTGTCCCACTAAGGATGTAGTTCTCGTCACATTCGCAACCCTCTTCGCATGAGTCAGGACACTCGTCTTCAGGAATGCTTGTTACGCAAGTCTCAGGGCATGATGTCATACATGAAGAGTAATGACTATGAGCAGGACACTCCATTGCTACAAGCAACATATAAAATCAATTAGAAAATTGTTTTGGAAAGATGAATAAATATTTTTTATTCATGAATTTAGATTCAGACAAAAAAAAAATAGACAACATCAACATTTAACACCTACTACATTTATATTAAAGATAAGTGTAAATAAATTGGAGATAAAACATTAATTATCGTTCACGATCTGCTACTACATTCAAGCAATATTCAGTCATTCAAGTATGATACACTAACACAAAAATATGATTATCATAATAACAATAACAAATAGACATGAAAATGACATTACATGCAAATTATATGAAAATTATATACAAATACATATAAACAAGTAAGCAACATACTATGCACTATGTAACTGAAGAAGAAACACCCAAACCTTAGCTCACTTGTTTTATCATAGTTGACAACAAAATGAACTAACATTTGGAAATAACGTACAAAAGGAAACAAGTAGTCAGCATCAAGCCTAAATCAAGCTCAGAGCTTTTTTTTTCTCTAAAACATGCACTTTCTGTTAATTTAAGTAATATATATAAAGGAGCAAGACATCTGCTATATATATTTTCTATGTAATCTACTTGACAGGAAAGCAATATCTTTCTACGCTAAATTATTACTGCACTAATTAAATAATGATGGCAAAATACAGCCATAGAAAAATCCAAACGATGAGTGTGTACACAGGACTAGCCTGAAATGTTAATGAACACAAAATATATGGAGTGATAAAATGATGAGGGTTTTCACACACAAATCTGAAAAAAACACAAACAAATAAATATGACAAATTATAAAGACAAAGTGAATGGACTGAATGATGACATAAATGTGAATGAAATATAAACACGAAACTAAAATAGAATTATGCCATTTCTCCCATATAAACAAGAATGTGTAGTGAAACTTAATGTGTCATCACACATAGTACTCAATACCTTCCCTAAATACTTTTATAAAATTTGAAATTGCGTTAGTGGCTAGGCTTGATTTTAATCTTAATACAATTAGATAACAACTAGTTTATAATGGTATTATATGTAATTTATTTCATAGCAACTTGCACAGCAATAAATTTATTATTTTAATTCAAAGATCAAAATAATTATTTAAATGTTTATAATTTTAAAGAGCAAATAATATAATTGTTAACAATATTCTATAAAAATAATATAAAATGTTGATATATAACTTACAGCAAAATTCTTCAGTTCTGAACGTGCGTTGGAATTCCACTCCTTGCGCTGCACAATCTTCATAATACTCGGCCAAGTTGTTACAGATCATCTCGTTGCCACCAATGAGACACAGATCATACACGCAAGCATGGAAGACATCCTCTGGGTCGATGACCGAATGGCAGGGTGCGAAAATACCTAGTGGGTCAATCAGTTGGCCGCAAAGGTCATTGGAACTCAATGCTTCTTCTCTTTCTGGATCACATTCGGGTTCTGGTTCTGTATCAATGTAGCAACTGGAAAAAGAATACATTTTTTTATAACCACTTTTTCCCTCATTAATATATTAAATTAACTCTGCCGTAACTATTTCTGATCTGTGACCCACAATGATCTACATTAATATAGATTTTTTCTTCTTTTTAATAGTCAGGTTTGTACCAGGGTCTACAGTACAAGAAGCAGCAACATTTCCTCTTAGTTAAACACTTATCTCGACAAGATCAAACTACACCAAATAAGCATACCGATACAAAACAATGTTTCAAGCTATGCATATAAAATCTACCTTGGATCCACATTCCAGCTATTACCCCAAGCCTTGCTGTTTTGTGCCTGCAGTAGGTCTGGCATAAGACGGTCATTGCTAGGATCTCCATCAGCATTGCCACAGAGACCGCCAGTGTTGTTAAAATACTCATCACCAACACCAACCTGTACACGGGTGTTGCCATCATATTTAACCCAGAAGTTTAGATCCGAGGTAAGTACTATGTTCCCTCCGACGAACTCTATGAAGAGACCTTCTGAAGGGTTTGATGGCATTGTGGTCTCAACTCCATCCAACTACAAGTGAAACAGATAAATAACATATTAATGTGTGCGGTTAAACAAACCAGCAACTTTTAGTATACTTTCTAGATACACTGCCATCTAAGGTAATTAAGCCTAGTAGCTAGTTCTTTATATCCAAGTTAAATATATATAAAAGCAACTGTAGAAAAATAGCCTTTTCATTTTTACAAAATTCTTAGGAATTTTACCAATAGAGTGTGTCCTCTGTTCATCTGAATGGTGTAACCATCAACCTCAATAATCACAAACTCGGACATTGACACACGAGTTCTTCCATTCCTAAACTGGTTTTTGACTGTTACAACAAACATTGGTTCCTCATGAAGCATGTCAACCAGGAAATGGTAGGAACAGTTTCCTTGGAAGTTCTGACGCCGGTTGTCAAATGACTTGTAATGGGGATCGCCAAATCCGTTACAGATGAGATCTAAATGGATGAAATAAAGGTGTTCTACTTAGACTCTGTCCACACTATTAATTTTATGTGGTGAATATGTGTGATTTGCTTACATATGTGCATCATTATCATATCACAACCATATATGGGCATGATGATATCACATCACACCAACATAATATGTAAATTAGTAGAACCTTGTCACATAAAAGGATGGGTAGAGCATTTTATCGTCATTTATTAACTTGCTTTATTATTGTTTCACATCCATTAGCAAGAACACTTGACACTTAATAACAGAATGGAATGGTACTTTTTAAACTTAAGTCTCTTTCAATTTATGGGGCTTTTGGTGTGCACCAGCTTTGTACTTGAGAATACACAAATCAAATAATTTTACTAGCTAATTATCAAACACATAAAATAATAGGCCTATCATTCTATGTCCTTTTCATAGATCCTTTAACTGACTGGTAATCAATTTAAGGGTGTTTGTAGTTCGTAAGTGTAAGTACAATTCAATAAAAATTAAGCACAACTTACTCAATGGTCGCTGTCTTCTACGACCAAAATGGTTCAATGTCGCTAAAAAAAAATATATATATTTTTTCAGAAATCCAAGCAAAGATATGAAACAAGGTTTTGTCATTTCTTTTTTGTTAGTTAATTATTTCAATGATAAATTCATGTACAGTGAGTTAATACCACAATGGATCACTTCCTTCATTTAGCCTCTTCATACCGAGACCATCCAAACTTAATCTCTAACATTTGCACTACGGTACATGCATATAAAAGTAACTTTATTCTAATCTACTTGTAAAATAGATTTATAGATTTTGTTTCAAAAATTGTGCATACTCGAAAAATAATTGCAATAATAATTAAATGCAAATACTGTAGATTGATTTGATCATGTGATCGGTGATTTCAACGATTAGATGATTTTTTGTAGTTGCTTTTAAAAAAAATTCTCTAAGAAGTTACATACTAAAGAAAAGAACATGTTGAGACAGATAATAATTGTTGACTTATATAGCGCATATTGTAGGGACCTCTATGCGCTTACATTATTATCCCCGGATCACTGATTCAAGCACATATGGAACTCACACTCAAGCCCCATGGGGGATTCCATAATGTTGCAGCTGTATTCAGTGCAGGCTGTGCTTGAACCTACCAGGTACCCACTTATACTCCTGGGTGGAGAGAGAGACAACCGTAGATAAAGTGCCTTGCCCAAGGACACAAGCGACTTGCACAGCGAGAGTTTTGAACCCCCGACCTCAAGGTTGGGAGTCCAAGCACAACCGATGCGCCAACCACTTCTACTACAGATGTTGAAGAAAGATGTAAACAAGTCAATTTTATGATAGCTATCTCACCTGAATCTGCACTGCTCTGAAGTCCTATGTATTCTGAAATTAATAAACAACATTAGGTATTTAATCTAACTGTTTGATCTTTTAACAAAAATCTTTGTATGTACTATCAATATTTGTGAGTTAAAGTTATCTTAAAAAAGTCTGCATTGTTTATTTAATAAATCAAGATTACACAATTCTGGATGTTGGCTTATCATGTTTATTATTACAATACATCATATCAGATACTATTTATAGAATGAAAGTTTTCCTCACCAAGATCACAGAATCGGAAATGTCCTGCGCTTCTGTAACCGGTGGAAAATCCAACAAAGTTCACCTCTAGTGGAATAGGGTCAGTCCACTTCATGAAGGCTGCCTCCCCTCTGCGTCCAACAGCAATCACACCGTCTTCCCAGTTGATCCAGTAGCTGCGATATTGTGTTCTACTAACCATTCCAGCACGTTTATGTACATATGTTGCCTCATTGCTGCAGCCACGGCATCGACGAATCACTGACCTTGAATTACGCCATCCACCAATTACAATTTCATACATTTCTGGTCGATTCTGGTTCATACTGGATAGGGATATGTGAACATCGTTGGATGCTTTGGCATCAAACATGATATGGGTTCCACTAATACGATCATATTGGTAACGGTACCAGAAGCGTGTGTCAGTAGTATATTCTCCAAACTCTCTACAATCTGGGAAAAAATATCTCAAATGTTCAAGCTAATTCTTAATAGAAAACCATAGTTCCAAATGCAATAGTTGACCAAAATAAATAATGTACTGTATATTTTCGCAATATTTGTTACTTTTGATGTTCTTTCATTGATTTTGAATTATAAATACATAATAGGTTTACTTTATTTTCTTTTCCATTGTATTAACATGAAATCTTGAATTACTTTCAAAATCAAGAGTTAATGAAACTAAAAAATGTATTATTTTTTTAAAGTCACATATTTAAGTTATAGTTAAAATATTTTATTGTTAACTTTGGCAACTGTAAGCTTATGATAAAATCAAATTTTAAAAATGAAATTGAAATTTACTCGTACCTGTGTTGAAATCACGCTCGGATAACTCTGCAAAATAATTAAAGTAAACATTACAATGTAAATTGAATTTAAAATATAAAGTTGATTATATATATTGTAGGTTGAAGGATTTTTTTTAATTGCCTTACTAGACATCTTAAAATACAGAAATAAATACTGTCTGTAGTTGGATAATGCATTACTTAAGGTAGTTTACCTTGGCCACAGAATCTGAAGTTTGCGGAGCTACGGCGTCCGGATGAAAATCCCAAGTATCTTACTGGTAACGGTTCCTCATCTTCCCATTCCATGAATGAAGGTTCTCCATCCCGTCCAACTGCGATATGACCATCTCCAAAGCTGATCCAGAAGGTTCGATACTCTGAACTACTGACAATGGTTTGCGTATGTCTGGTTTTAATTTTCAGACAATTCTGCTTGCAGCGTCTGATGGCCGACTCTTTTCCACGCGAAGAACTTATAACGATTTCATACATGTCTTCTACATCATAGTTTTGGTTAGAAAGGGCAATGAACACTTCATCGTTTGCTAGCACATCAAAGTGGATAGTGCTAGCTGTCAGTGGCATGAATGGGTAACTGAATAAATACTGACGTTCCGTTTGGAAAACTGGAGATGCGCGACAGGCTGTTAGAAAAAAAGATGATATAATGGTGATTATCAAATACAGGTCAATGTATTTCATTATTTTTTAGGTACACTCAACAAACAGAAACTTGGCTTATGCCAGTTCACCTGGTTAAGTATTTAACAACTTTAATATTCCATCATCTCAATGTTGAAATTATAATCATTTAAAATTGTAAATTAATGTCTCAAATTATCTCTTGTTTTAAATTTTGGCACTTGTGTCATCACATTTAGCACATTTTGTTATGGATACGGCATCATTACCATTAGTATTAAACATTGCATATAAACTAACCTGCATTTTCCTCCTCAGCAAGAACTGAAAAAATAGAAAATAACATAATAAAGTAAACACCATAAAACATATAAATTGTTGTAAAAATTGAATTATTTAGCAACAGATAGTTTTTTGGGAAAAGCACATTCTCCTCATTTAGAAATAAATTAAATACTCTCGAGATTCAAGAAATCTTTCCATCAGATATATTAAAGGCCTACAGTACATCTGTATAGAATTCAAGCAGTTAAATATTCCATACAATATGTTAGTTATTGTAGGAAATAAATAAATAATTTGTATTTTCTATTGGGTAAATTCTTAAAAGAATGGATGTTGTATTTTTCCATTTAAATATTTGTAGCAAATCAATTTTATTTTGGCAGAGAGCAACATTTAAGATTATTTATATGAATCCAAAATATATGAACAAATTAAAATTAAAATAATAAACAAGACAAAGTAAGTCTTACCTTGACCACAGAACTTAAACTCTCCGGTGTTCCCTTGTGTTGAGAATCCAACATAATTGACTGTTAGAGGTTCCTCATCTTGCCATGTCATGAATGGTGATTCACCGACTCTACCGACAGAGATCATTCCATTGGCAAAGTTGATGTAGAATGCCCTCCATTCATCCTCATTCACTACGGGCACGCGTGATGTATATTGCACTTTATCACAACGGTCTTTGCAACGACGAATCTTACACACAGATCGTCCACGTCTAGAAACTCCAACTGAAATGTGGTACATGTTATCAACGTTGTAACTCTGGGGGGACAATGCAATGTGGACATTCCTTCTGGCACGAACCGTAAACATTACTGAAGTCTCCTGAGTTTGGCTGAATGGATAGACAAAGTTATATGTGGAGTCTGTAGTTTGTGTCGGTGACTCAGCACATAATGCTGTTTGGTTTACGTTCACGTCTGCAAAAGTGCAAAATAAGTTAAAATCAACAACAATATTAACAATATTAATAGCACCAAAAAGCATACTAAATATAGCTACTAGAAGGGAATGAGGACAATTGTTAGGGAGACGGTTCGTACGTGGCGCCCTGGGTCGGACTGTTCCATTTATTTCGAAGGGGTGTTCCGTTTGGGAACCATGGCAATTAGTCGGTTTATCCAGGTAAGTATTCACGAAATAGACATAGCTACTATTGTATTATGCTTTAAAAAAGAATAAAATAAAGAACAAGTAATAATAAATATTTAAAAAAAATTACCAATGTCACAGAACTGGAACTCTGCTTCAACATTTGCCCCAGAAGTAAATGCAACAAATCGGACTTCTAATGGTTCTGGATCTACCCACATCATCATTGGTGCCTGATCGGCCATACCAACCATTATGGTTCCATTTGTCCAGCTGATCTCAAAACTCCTGAAGGCCAGGGCACTGAGTACACCCACACGTGTTGTACGGTAATCTACCATCTGCCTACAACCAGCTGCTCTACATCGTCTTATTACAGACTTCGCGTTGTTCCATCCACCAATTACAATCTCGTATTTCTCATCGACATTGTAATTTTGTCCTGACAAAGCAATATAGGCTTCTTTGGCTGCACGAACATCGAATAAAATGCTAGAGGTGTCGTTGGCCAATTCATTAAGCGAGTAGTCATATGTGTTGTCTCCCACAGCAGGCATCTGCAGTGCTCCACTACAATCTATAAATATGAATATTGATAACCATAATATATTTGCATATAATATTGGACATACAAGTAAGCCTTAATACATTAGCATTTTATTGACTCATGTAAAAAAAAAACAGGGGAAAATGGCTTTAACTGAATATAAATTTGTATGTTGGTGGTACATTATATTTATAAACCATTACTTGTAGGTAAGCATATGAACATTAAAATTTAATGTAATAAAATAACTCTTTATCAACATTATTTGTTTATTAATATTTCCATCAACTACAAAAAACAATATAAATAGAAATAGAATAAACTTACGTGTTACAGATCCAACTTGTAATGCTATGATGTTAAAACATACAAATACATAAATTTTTAATATCAATACAAATAATAATATACTTAAAATTCATTTAAACTTACTTTTTTTCATTATCATTGTCAATGTAATTAATAAAAAATATGATAGTAGTTCATGAGACAACTGCATAAAGATATCCCACTCCAATGCTTTTAACCATTAGTGACAATATACGTGTTATAGAAAAAGCTATTAATGAGAATCAACAGAAGATAATTAAAAAATGTAGCTAAATTAGGCTTAAAAATAAAAATGAAACAAAAGTGATTAATCTAAATGTTTGAATAGTCTGGAAACTCACCCAAATCACAGATTCTGAACTCTCCAGCAACTGCCTGGTCGGTTGCAACTCCAATGTAGTTCACAGGCAATGGGTCTTCGTCTGTCCATTCCATGAATGGCTCTTCTTCTTCCTGTCGTCCTACTTGGATTTGACCATCACCAAAGTTGATCCAGAATCCACGGAATTCCTCATTATCCAGTACGTTGACTCGAGTGTTTGTGACAGCTACAAGGTCTGGACAACCAAGGCACCGTTTAATGGAAGATCCTCTTCCGCTACCACCTCCAAGTATCACCTCGTACATATGGTTTGTGTCATGTTTCATACTTGACAGGCGAATGCGGGCTGCTTTCTGTGCCTTGACAGAGAAACTCACCTGGGTTGCTCCATCCACAAAGCGTTCATATTTGTACATTGAGACACCAGACCCGTCTGTTTCTACCACTGGGAATTCCTGGCAAACTGTAAAACGTTCATGAGTTATGTTTCATTAAATTCTTTACTACATTAAAAGTGTAACCAAAAAGTGGATGAGAGGAGGGTAAAATGGAGATAGTCTATTTGGTTCTAATCAAATTATGCGAAGATATTCCTCAGACACTTAATTAATGACAATGGAAATGAATCATGTTTCTTTTAATTTAAATAATATACAATGGAATGAAAAGATATGAATCTACATGATTCAAAAACTCATATATGCAACATATTTATTTCGAATGAATATTCATGATCTTCCAAATCATGGTCAGATAAAATAATCCTACTTACTTGCTGCATCGCCAGCCTCATGTTGTTCTGAAATAAAAGTACAATATATCAAATATTTTTAAGATTGAATTACAATGTACAAGTAAAATTAATATTGAGATTGATTTATTATTTTAACTAGACAGTGCAGGGCGGATTTAGTTGGTGGGTGGGGGGGCGCCCGGGCCAGCTACGGCCCGGGCGTAAAGAAAAAAAAAGAAGAAAGAAAAAGAAAAAACTGATCACCCAAAATTACTTAAGAGGTTATTTTCGGGCATCTAAAACACCGGACCCCCTGGGCTAGCATTATCTCGATCAGCCCCACTTTCGGCCCCCACACTTTTGGACATCTCTAGATCTGCCGTGCAGTGTATTACAACAATTCTTTTGTGAGTTATCAATTGGTTTTGCTAATAAAATGCTACATTGATATTTTTAAAAATGTGCAGTAAAAATACTTACGAAGGTTACAGAAGCGGAAAGCACCCTCATTATTTGTAGTTTTCATACCAACATAATAAACATCAAATGGAGAATCATCCTGCCATGTTAAGAATGCATCGCCACCAACTCTTCCGATGGATATGGCACCATTCTCGATGTTCACCCAGAAAGTTCTCCATTGATGTTCTGAAATAAATGGCATCGACTGAACCTTGTGTGTTTTGTCACATGAACCGGGGCATCGGCGAATGACTGCTCTTCTTCCGCGAGACGATCCAATCAAGATCTCGTATACTTTATCAACTGCGTAGTTCTGTGGTGAAAATATAATCTGGACATCGCGTCCTGCCATGACGTCGAATACGATATTGGTTGATGTAATTCTTGTAAATGGGAATGTGTATTCGTTGGATTCATCAGTTCTGATGATAGCGTTTGTAGAACATTCTAATTACCAGAAAAATATGGAAATTTTTAAATAAAAGAATATCTTTGTATAAGTGTATATATATTATAGTTTTATGAAAGTTATTAAGATATCACTTAAACAGTAACTCATTGTTTCATTTATGTATGAGGGGCAAGTTCCACTTGGCATTTACTCAGCTGGTATATTTAGGTACATATTCACAAACTAGATTAAAGATAAGAAAATTTATATTATGTCCAATACAGAAATGATTTAAAAATATATTAAAACCTCTTTTTTAATTTCATCAGGTAAAATTGGATAATTATACCAATATATAATTATATTTGTTTTTATATAACAATGTTTTAAATGATTTTAGTGTGTCTTCCTTACCTGAGCTAGTGGTATGGTTTCGGATGACACCTGTAATGGAAAGGAAAATGTAATGGTAACATATAAACATGAAAGTTCATCTAAAACAAAATTATAAAAAAATTTTAAAACTACAGAAATGTTCATCTACCATTGTGTATTTGACATCTGTACCAAATATTTAATGGATTTAATTAAATAATTAAGTATATCGCAGAATCAGAACACCTTTAGATACTTTCAATTTCAATTAAATTATTTTTTACTATGATTAATTAGATAACTTATAGTACCAAAACAAGTAATGCAATATCTCACGTTGGTCACAGAATCTGAATTCTCCAGGTATATTAGCTCCAGTTGTGAAGCCAACATACTTGACCGAGACTGGTTCCTCGTCTGTCCACAACATGAAAGCTGGCTCGTCATTATAACCAACAGCAATAATGCCCTCACTGAAACTGATCCAGAATGACCTGAACTCTGTGGAATCAAGGAAACCTGAACGAACATTAGCCTTCACAACTTTCTGACAGTTATTAGTGCAACGTCGAATCACGGACCGTGTGTTACTCCAGCCACCGATCACAATTTGGTACATGATGTCAATGTCGTAATTCTGTGGTGACAGAGCGATGTAGGCATCTTTGCTTGCCTTGACATCAAACTTGATGGTAGTGACATCCCGATGCAATCTTGCATATGCGTAGTCATTCTGACCATTGCCATCACTTTCAAGTACAGGTGCAGTTGAACATTCTGCATAAATTAACAATTATTTTAATTATTCAAATACATTTTCTAAACTAAATAAAAATTATCAATTCACAACCGGGTGTGTTTGTTTTGTCATACATTACTCTTTAGTTATATTACAATAATTGTCTCATTTGTATTTTATTCAACAGATATTGTTCTCATTGAGAAATTTTCCTGGGATTGGCAATTAGTTTTTGCCAAGCATGAATGCTTTGGCAGTGGTCATCCCGCACTCTCACGCTGGATTTTGGGCAGTAATGGTTCCCCATAGATCCAGTAGTCTTTTTTGCCTGGTATTTCATTGGCGGGACTTAAATACCTCTTCACTTTCAAATTCGGGTTGTTATAAAAACCTTCCAAAACATATTTTCATGTTTTTTTTAAATTAAAAAATACAAAACTGTTAATTATTGATCAAGTGTACGCAAATGTATTAGCATTAACAACATATAATATATAATTATATTACAATTTTCAATATTAAAACAAAAAAAATTGAAATATAAATTTTTAAAAATCACAATTAAATAAAATGTAAATGAAAATTTACCTGATTGACTTCCAGATTGTAAAGCTGTAAAAGACAAAAATAGAAATTATATATTGATTTTAATTTATTTCACAGTCACATTCATATTCACATATGTGATTACAATAGAAAAATTAATGCATGCCTATAACAATCAATGAAAATGAGATGAATTTTAAATAATGAGATAATAAATTCTTAAGAGAAAATATATGTGGAATTAGATACTGTTAGAAAAATACAAGTTGTCAAATAAATTTTATATTAAAAAAAGGTGTAAACGCATAATACGTACCCATATCACAGAATCTAAATTCTGCAACAACACCTTGCGCAGAGGTGTAACCAAGGTACTTAATATCTAGTGGATCTTCATCTTGATATTCCATGAATGCTGCCTCTCCAACACGTCCCATGGAAATAACTCCTTCATCAAAGCTCAACCAGTAGCTACGGAAATACTCTTCCGTCAAATATTCATGTACATTTTGTTCCGTTCGGATTAAGTTGTCGCAGTTGCTGCATCTTCGAATGGCCGAGTATTGGTTTCTCCAGCCACCAAGAACAATCTCATACATGTCCTCACGGTTGAACTTCTGCTTGGATAGACTGAATCTTACTTCACCATTTGCCTTGATATCAAACTGCACATAGCTTGTGTCTTCTGGGAAGGCAGCTAAGTCATAGTGGAAATGGAGAGGTTCGTCTTCCTTACGGAATGTATGAGCATGTGCACACACTGTAGTAATAAAAGAGATATTATTCTTCAGTTTTGTAAAACAATTAAAAAAAAAATTGAACAGTAATACAATGTCTTCCAATGGACGTGTGAACACTTCAGAAGTTGTGAAAATGGTTCCAACACTAAGCCAACAGTCATCACAGCTTGCTATGTCAGGATTTTGAAGAGGTACTTATGTGATAATTCATGTATATATTCGAAAAATATTTGACACTCAATTTTTATTTTAACACTCAACAATGTAAGATTGTATTGTACACTTAAAAAAAAATAGATTGATTAAATACTATTAAATTTCACATTATTAAATGTTTATAATCCTTCACTTTATTAGCAGTAAATGTATGCCAAATGTATCGCAAATTAGAAAATAGCATACATAGTAACGACTACAAAAACAAAGGATATCTTGTCAAGTTGAAAATAAATCCAAGGCAAAATAAGACAGAATAGCTTGAAAAGACTGCTAGAAATTTCGCACGTGGCGCCTTGGTTCGCACGTGGCGCCTTGGGTCGGTCTGTTCCATTTTTTTTCGAAGGGGTGTTCCGTTTTGGGAACAATGGCAATTAGTCGGTTATCCAGGTAAGTATTCACGAAATAGACTGCACATGCATATTTCCATTTACATTGGAACTCATTTAATGCTGTGTTTACACTGGTCTCTTATACACATCTACACTATTTTATACTTACCCAAGCTGTCATGCTGTTCAGAGATTTCTGTGAATAAACAATTTAAACCATTAGTTCAGTTAAATCAATTCTAATTATTTGCAAAATTCAATTTCAGTTTATCATTACAACAGATGAAGCTGGCTGATACTGTCATAAAGGGTAGTGAATACATTTTATTCCAATTGGTGTTCCATATTTCATAGTTTCATTTACTTATTTGCCTAAAACAAAAGACAAACAATTGCAAAAATAGACTGATTTACCTTTTATTGGTAATAAATTACTACTTCTATTTTTGGTTATAGGTAAGTAAATTGCAAAAAAATAAGTGCTTCACAACCAACATTTACTCAATTTGCAACCAAGAAGCCACTTTTCACAAACTAAGTTCTGTCTACAACCATGATACGGTGATGTATCATTTCATACCCATATATAAGCAAACCACAGGTAATTTTCACATTCATCTAAAGCCTGGTTTCAATAGAACTGCTACACAGTCGCAACAGCGTTTTCACTGCAATCCTTGCACTGCGTATCTGTCCCCAACACAATCGGGAATGCTCCGTAATTCAACTGAACACTCAGTGGCGCCAAAGGAGTTGGCGATAGCGTGTAGCGATTTTTTCGAAACCTGGCTTAAGGCAAGCATTTCAGCAGCCAGATAACAGTTATACTCAAATTGATTTTTTACTTCTTAATAGCAATTATATTTCAGTTTGAACGTACCAAGGTTACAGAACTTGAATGTCATAGGCACATTTCTCCTGGTCTTGAATCCGACATAGTTGATCATCAAAGGCTCTGGATCCTGCCATTCTAGGAATGCATCATCATCACCATCTCTGCCAACCATTACACGACCATGTGAAAACGAGATCCAGAAGCGGCGTGGTGTGTTTGCATTGATGTAAGTTGAACGCGACAGCCTATCCGTATCCACAGCAGCACAGCCTTGACACCTATGAAGACTAGCAGACCTACCCCCTCTTTCGCCAATTAAGATCAAGTACATTGTAGGGATTTCGTAGTTTTGAGTAGACAGTGCGATGGTGGCATCACTTGCTCCAGTCAACTCAACCTCAATACGAGAGGCCTCGTCGGGAAGATGAGCAATATGGAAGTGATAGTCGTCATCTGAGCCATCTAGTTCAATCAATGCTGATTCAGCACAGCCATCTGATGCTGTGAATAAAACAAACCATTAAAAAAAACATCTGTTGATATAATTGTCCCAAATGGGCTTCCTAATGTGACTCTGATCTACCTGTGTACTTGGGAAATGAAAATAATAAGCATATTGAGATAAAATTAATCATTTTTATACTTACCAGTGTCACTGTTTGTGATTGGAACTGAAAATAAAATATTTCCAAATATTAATAAATATGTATATAAATATTACAAATACAAATATTATAATAGTTACAATATTACTATAACACTATTAATTAAAAGGAAGAAAAATAGTGAAATAAAGTGGGATTTATATATATGTTGGGAACACTATTTGTTTTTACAGCTCAATTGTATTATCTATGGTGTACTCACTAAGATCGCAGAATCTGAACTGAGCAGCAACACCAGGTCTGGAAGCGAATGCTACATATTGCACATCTATCGGCTGTTCATCGGTATAACTCATAAACGCTTCTGCTTCTCCTTCTCGTCCAACAGAAATCACTCCATTTTCAAAGCTGATCCAAAAGGTACGGAAAGCTTCACTGTCAATGTACTTTGCACGGCTCTGTTGGTCTTGTATTAAGTTGCGACAGGTACGGCAGGTACGAATAGAACATTTTTTGGCCCCACTAAAACCAAGTATGATGACATATTCCTTATCGACATGGAAGTTGAACTCGCTGAGTAGAATGTACACATCATTTGAGGCTTTGACGTCGACTTGGAAGCGGGTCATTGAGCCCGCAATTGGCGCAAAATCATAGTGGTAATCTTGACTCACGCCATCTGTGTGTAGAGTTGATGATGCTTGACAGACTGAAGGAAAAAAAAAACCAAATGCATTTTTCTAATTTATTCAAAGAGAAAAACAAAACAGTGAGTACCATAGAACTGCATCTAAAATAAGATGCATATAAGGGGCAGATAAAGAGACAATACTACCAAAGTGCTATTGCACCTGGAAAATTTTGTATTCTAGATGCCCGGAAATTGCTTCTGAGGCATTTTGGGTGATCAGTAATTTATTTTCCTTTATTCCTTTTTTTTCTTTTCAGAGGAGAGGTCTTAAATCTGCCCCTGCATATCCCAATAATACGTAAAGTAGACAAATAGTTACAATTATAAGCCAAGATTATATCTTTCGATTATATCGGTATCTTTACTCAAATATTCAAAATACAAACAAAAAGTCCGTAGCAGCCAGAGGCTAATTATTATTGTCAGACACTGTAAATCTAAAAAAAACTATTTAATCTTGTATTTAATTTCTAAAAAATTAATAACTCAATTATCTAATATGAAACAAGAACAAAACTCACCTGAGCTACCTGCAAACTCAGTTGGTGCTAAAGGGAAAAAATATAGATAATATATATATTAATTATAATTGTTCCTTAGTTATTAATTGAATTAATTATAACTGATGCTAAGTTATTATTTGAAAAGACAAAGTATCTAGGCAAGGGATACAAGCAATGTGACTGTAATCAAACTGAATCTCAGAACCACTTGAGGAAGATCAATTAAATGCTTTTGAAATGTGGATTTGAAAATGAATAATAAAGGTTAGTTTGAGAAAGTAATGAACGTTGAGGTCTTGAACAACATTGAATGAAGATAGAGAGCCATTAGCATTCATTAGAAACAGGAAGAAGAATAGGATTGGTCTCATACTTAGGGGAAACAGTTTGCTAAAAGATGTAATTGATGGATGGTTGGAAGGGAAGAGAAAAAGTGTACAAGAAGAAAGGGATTATTGGATGTTTTAGAATTGGGTGGCTATGCTGCAAAAAAAAGCAAGGCACAAGACCACACTGAATGGAGGAAACTAAAAAAACTAATTCATACAATGACCTGCTGGAATAAGCAGAAAACCACTGATGATGACAAAGAGGATGGTTGTAATATGACATCATCAAACACATTCATGGGCATATCATAATATCTCTCAAACTTCATAGTGGGTTAGGATTAATTTCTCACAACTGAAGAATTCAGCCATCTTATAGAAAGATTTATGAATGGAGCATCGTGTGTTAACATTCGAAACAGATCAGAAGTGGTTAAAAGCTACTTATACATATAAAAGAAACACATGAGTAAATGAGGGCTTAACTTCCAATAACCAAAACAAAATTGCTGGGTTTAAAGTAACAAATATTTAGATTACCTAAGTTGCAGAATCTGAATGTCGCTGGACGATTTCTTCCTGGATGAATACCAACATATTTTACTGATAGTGGCTGGTCGTCTGCCCATGTCATAAATGGTTCCTCCAAATCCCCCTGTCCAACCGACAAGGTTCCTTCCTCCCACGAAATCCAGAAATGTCGTAATCTGTCCCTGTCCAAGAAGCTTGACCTTGAAAGTTGTTTCGTTACTAGGTCCCGGCAGCCAATGCACCGTCGTATCGATGAACTTCTTCCGTCAGATACACCGAGAACAATCTCATACATTGCCTCCATGTTGTGTTTTTGGGATGAAAGAGCTATGTAGACATCACTTGATGATTGCACATCAAATGATACCCTTGTCGTGGAATCTGGTACCTTTGTGAGTTTGTACAAGTAGGTGTACTTACTGCCATCCATTTCTATAGCTGGAGCTGCCTGACATTCTGTGCTGCCGTTTGTGAATGATACCTCTGCAAAAAAAATTAATTAAAAATTAACAATCTTTAAAATATATAGATATTCATAGAGTATATACAGTAGATATTCATAGAGCAACTTCTGACAAAGGTTGCAGGGTGTACGAACATCAGCTACTAATTAGTTAAAGCTTTTTCATTAAACATTACAAATTTACAGTATATCATGTTGTTTCCTTATTCAAATGTTCTGAAATATTCTTATTGAGTCACTATGTAGCTATTATTTATTATTATTAGCTATACTAATATTTCAATATTTTGTGTGTATTGAATTGTACTGTTTTTTAATGTTAGGTATTTTTAGTGTATAGAATCATTATTACAAATTTTATGCAATTCAGCTATTTGATGAAAATTAAAATATTGAATTGAATTGAATAATTATTTATTGACAAGAATCTCTGATGTTTAAAGTTAGTATAGATTATAAAAACAAACAATATTTAAAAATAATTACCAAGGTTGCAGAATCGAATCTGTCCTTGTTCATATCGTTTACTTGTGAAACCAACATAGCTCACTGCAAGTGGTGATGTATCCAGCCAAGAAAGGAATCCTTCACTTTCCCCATCATAACCAACTTCGATGTTTCCATTTCTGAAACTTATCCAGTAGCTCCGCCACTGGTCAGAACTGAGGAAGCCGCTGCGGCTTAGACGATCTGTCTGTGCAAGTACTCGACAGCTACGGCAGCGTCGGATGTATGTCTTCCTGTTTGAATCACTGCCAAGCTCAATTTCGTACATGTCTTCCATGTTGTGATTCTGCGATGAGAGGCTGATGAACAGGCTACTGCCAACACGCACGTCAAATTGGATACGATTGGTTAGTCTCGGAAGACGGGCAAGAGTGTAAGCGTATACGTTGTCTGCGCTTAGTTCTAACTCTGCATCTGCCTGGCATACTATTTGTTGTAAACAAATAATGTACTCTAGTTATATCACATAAAATATCTAGATACATTATGCAGTGATAAATCCATATGAAAATTAACTTAAATTTTTAAATTATAATCAGCTGCATACAGCTTAGTAATAAATTATTAATAAAGTAGTATAGTAGTCGTATTAGTCAGTGTATACAAATGAAAAAATGATTAGGTTGTACTATTTTCACTAATGATGAATTTTATTTACAAGTAGGCCTACTACTATTACTACAGCCATTCATTCTTCAGACTGCTAATTGTTATAATGATCATATTGTCATGTACATGCACTAGGAATTAAGTTGGTATATAAAAACTCACCATCACTATTTATAACTTCAATATGACCTGTAAAGAAAAAAGTAAATTTTTGAATAATGTTGCTTATTGTAAATATCCAGAATAAAATACTTTTTGTATTATTTTCTCTCATCTCTAGACTCTGGTACTGTCTACCAAACAGAGCTTTTCATCTTAATCTCATTCATATTCCATCTCTCTAACTTGAACCCTTGAAAAACAACCCAATACTTTTACTGTACTTTTAAATGGCCTATGATAATATTTATCCTAAAGCATGTCCTGTTCAAGGTCCACCAAATATACGTTTGCTTTAACATATAAGTAGCACTATGCTTATAAAACCAGCAAATGAATTATGACAGAAACATGCACTTTACAAGAAATTCTGATAATGGTGTTGATAGGAGTGGGAGTATTGCTGGTGTGAATTACACCAGGGGTAAACCCACTAAGTCAGAAGACCAGGAGGCAATCTCCTACTTGTACTGTGTTCTTTAACATGCAAATGGGTCACATTTCACACAGGAACAACAGCGGCTTAAAAGTCTCTTTCAAAAGACGGTTAACCTTGCAGCTGAAACACAAGGAGAGCATTGGGAGGAATTGAACTGGGAACCAAAATATCTCCACAGTTAAGCTACCACCAGTTTAGCTGACTGACCTAAGTTTTTTTTTAAACAACTATGAAGCATTACCTAAATCACAGACTCTAACAGTGGCCTGGAAGTTCCTCAATACTTTTACTCCAACGTATTTAACATCTAGTGGATTTTCATCCTGCCACTCCAAGAAGGGTTCATCTTCTCCACCACGTCCAACTTTAATGTGACCGTTATCAAATTCTACCCAGAAGTTACGGAACTCATCTGTATTTATGAAGCTGGTTCTTTGCATCGAAGCAGTAGCCATGTTGTTACAATCTTTGCAACGACGGATAAAGGTTGCACGACCATTGCCATTTCCGAGTAGAATCTCGTACATGTCCTCGACTTCGTAGCCTCGGCTTGACAGGCTGATATAGACATTGCGCCGACCTTGAACGTCAAACACAATACGGTGCATAGTGCGAGGTATCCGCTGAAGATTGAACTTATACAGGAGGTCAGTTCCGGGTAGTGATATTTCAGTGCCAGATGCACATACTATAAAAATCAAATAAAAATAATTCATTGGTTATAGATTAAACAACTTCAATACATTTATTGTGTCTGTATGTGTTTAACAGCTGTAAAGATTGAAAAATATTACTATTGCAAAATTATCTTACCTTGACTTCCACGAGGTGGTACTTCGCCTGAAAATATAGAACAAACAAGTTTACTTTCAATATTTTTACTAAATATATCTCCATGCATTGTTATGATCATTAAATAACTCGATAAGCTTTAATGTTTTAATGCTAATTTCTTTTCAAACAACATCAAGCATTTATCATTTTTAATGCAACAAAAGGTAACTTACCTTCAATCAACGAATCTGGATTAGGCTCTGTGCGTTTAAAAATAACGACTGATTAGTTTTAATCTTAAGAGATTAAATTACACTCACCAATATGGATAATTTAAAATCAAATAATATCCGAGTCACCATTTGAAATTCATTAATCCCTTGCTTATTTGAAGTCAGGATACCAATCCAGAACATGCACCGAATACCATAGAATATGCTACTTGAAAATAGCTACACCACTCACAGAAGGGATACAACAGTTATTCAGAAATCTACCACAATAATTACACACAGACAACAACCTGACAGATAAATATGAGCTGGAAAAAAAACTCACCAATACCAGGATTATTATACTTTTCAAAGTAATATTGATTGAAACATAAAATTACACATTGAGTGCAAGAATAACTGCAACACCATGATTTACAATTATATGTTTACTTGTTAGATATATTTAGCACATAACACAATATTTTTGTTGTGCTTGCATACACAATGTGCAACTTCCTCTCCTCCATGTGGATTTTACATTGCTGTTCCGCTGATTCAGCTATGCCCAAGCTTAATTCAAACTCATTCACAACATACTATGTACCCACTCATACTCTTGGGTGGAAAAGAATTAATGTAAAGTGTTTTGTCCAAGAACACAAGCAATGCGACCAACGTTTAACTCAAACCCACAACCTTTCTATAGGCCCAAAGCCCAATGACATACTGCTGTACCACATTACAAAGATGATACCCACAATACATTGCATTTTAGAATAAATTATTAAATGCAAAAATCCCACAGGACACATTATTGTACAACATAGCCCACAATATATGATTTTAGTCTCAACAAAGGACTAAAATTTAATGGGGCATGCACCATAGAAGGAAACATTTTCTTCATTGTAGTAACATCAAGATGTACGAGTTTGAAACCAACAACAAAGAGGACATGCACTGTAGAAAAAAAAACACCCATTTGCTTCATTTTCTACTTGCCCACGTCACAGAATCTGATGGCACCATCGCCTGAGAACTTGAAACCAACAAACTCAATTTGTAGAGGGTCTTCATCTTCGAACCTCAAGAATGCACCTTCCCCGTCACGTCCTATTGCAATGGTACCTTCCGCAAAATCGATCCAATAGCCACGGAAATGATCACCACTTACATATACTGACCGCGACAGCCTGCTTTCATCAAGGGCACGGCAATTGGCACAGCGTCGTACCTGAGCAGACCGTGGGCTGAGGTAGATCTCATACAAATCATCTACTTCATAGGTTTGACTTGAGAAGCTGACGTAGGCATTGGCAGATGTCCGAATATCAAAATGTATGCGCGTAATGTTCGCCGGAATTCTCTGAAGATGGTATGCGTAAGTTTGAGATGAAGGTACTTCGAATAAGTGATTTAATCGACAGACTGAAAAAAAGAAGAGTACAGTATCCAGAAAATATTATCTATAAACAGAAATATATTTACCATAAAAACTATGCATGCTGTGATTTATAATCAGGCTAACATTAAATAGCTGCAAATTGTAGTAGTGATGTTACATCTATTCTCTTTGGTTAGTTTTGAATTGCACATTTTCAAGCAGTTACAAAAGCAACTAGCTTTTCCAACTTTTATTACTAGCATTTAGAATACATCATTTTAATATACATTGAGCACTAAGTAGCATGCACACAGCAGCAGAAATAATTGGAGCTAATTAAACACGTTTTTGATTTTAAGAAATTTTCACAAGACATATAACTTATATAATTTTATACTAAATAATGAACTGTACACAGTGTAGCTTATATATTTGTCTATTTTCTGTTGAAGGGTGTTTAAAATTTAGAAAATGGTTGGCATTGATGGCAATAGTTTGTTTATGACAAAAAAAAACTCTAACTAAGGCTCACCTTCACTGGTATGAGATTCCAATTCAGCTGGAATATAATAAGACAACAGATGATTAGAAATAATTAAAGTAAATGTACAGACATTTTTTATAATATGTGTAAGTGTACATTATTTTTTTATTTCACTGGATGAAAAAAAAGCACTAGAAAGGCAAGTACAGAACAGGTGAACATGTACGTCTACAAAAAAAAATGTGAGTGAGCCAATGATTGTCTTCCACTATATGACTGAAAAAAATTGTGATACGCATTTTTTGCACTAAGGTTGCTGCCATTTTGTTATTACAACTAAAAACAACTCTACTCCCTAAGCCTTTATTTACAAAATCTTTAAAAATTAACTCACGGAAATTGCAGAATTTGAAAGAAGCAGTGATGGATCTTGCTGATCTTACACCAATGTATTTTACAGGCAGTGGATTTTCATCCTGCCATTCCATGAAAGCCTGCCGATCTCCTCCTCTGCCAACAGACACAGACCCATTCCGGAACCTTATCCAGTAATTCCTCATCCTGATAGGTTCAATGTATTTGGAGAGGCGAACATTGATGCGAATTTCCTCTCGACAGCCTCGACAGCGACGAATAGATGCATCACGTGGGCCTAGTCTAATCTCATACATATTATCCATATCATAAAACTGGGAGGACAGTCCGATGTAAGCTTCACGAGAGCTTTGAACGTCAAATGACACCATATGTACACCACGGGGTATTGCGTTCAGTTCATACTTGTATGCATCTGTACTACCATCAAGTTGAACTGGTGCTGACTGCTGGCAAGCTATGAAAATGCGAATTATAAATTAATTAAAATGGTAAATTCTGATAAACCATTCATATTTATTTGTATTTTAATTTAATACATAATGCAAAAAAATTAAATAAAGGGTACTAAAAGGCCACTTTTGGTTGAAAACTTAATAGTGAAGGTGTTGTCTATACTGCTGGTAAAAATAAATAATAATGGTATAAACTAAGCCTTGCAGTAAAGATTATTGAGTGAAGTTTGATTTAAGTCTTTTTGTTAAAGCCCCACACCAATTACCTACAAAGGGTTTAGATAAATATAAATTAAACTAAAAAAATGGTCACTTACTTGTGCTGCCCTCTTCACTCATTATTGCTGAAATACAAAAACATAACTTTATTAAAATGTGGAAAGTATCAACGGATATCTTTAATGAAAATTCAATGCTTATTATTTAAATTCAAGGGTAATATAAAGGTGAAAATAGTTTATGTCTAAATCAAATTGTTCTATTTTTGTTGTTGGGGTGTTCTTAAAGGAAAAATGGCAAATTTGTCGGCTTATCTAGGTAAGTATTCACTAAACAGACTGTGAAAATAAATAAAAAATACACCAATCAGACTATCTCACCTAGATCACAGATTCTGAGTTCACCTTCAACTCCATTAGCCATACTGTAACCAAGATAACGTACAAGAAGTGGTACATCATCAGTCCACTCTACTAATGCCACCTCTGAGCCTGTGTAACCAACTTGTATTCTGCCACCTGTGAAATCTATCCAATAGCTACGGAAATTCTCTGGGTCTAAGATAGTTGTGCGTCTCAATCGGAACTCAGCAGTGTTGCGGCAGTTGGAACATCTACGAATGCCTATTCGACGGTTACCATTGGTGCCCAGTAAGATCATATACCCTTCATCCATGTTGTAAGGATGTGCTGACAAAACAATATAAGTATCCCGATTTGCTTTCACATCTACTGTGAGGCGCGTGATGTCACGTGGAATGGCTTGGTAGCCGAAGTGATATGTGTTATCATTTCTTTCGACTGCTTTCACAGGGAATGCTTGGCAAGCTGCAGATGAAATAAGAAAAGAAATACAAAAATATACTTTGAATTTGTACTGACATGAATTCCACTGGCCAGGATTAAAAAACACATGTGAACCCTAACAAGTGGAGGCCAGGTGAATATTTCATAAAATATATTATACTGAAAACTTTAGCCAAATGATATACAGTTAAACTTTCCTAAGTTGACTTAAACTAAGTTGACCTAACTCAAATATTTCTAAGTCAATATTATTTTACAGTGAGTCATACAAAATTGTTGTGTTTTCAATTAATTAACCATCTGTAAGTCGATTTTTATCTAAGTCGAACAATTTTTCAATGCCATTTTGGAACTGTATGATTATTTAAAGGCATTTAAAATTCTTAATTAAGGAAGGATTTACAATAAAAAAATATATGCTTACATGTACTTCCAATCGTTTCTTCTTGTGCTGTTAGAAAAAAAGGTTTAGAAATAAAACATTTCATTTCAGAGTTTGAAAAAAATTATTTCTTTATTTATAATTAATTCATATAAAGTGTTAATTTATTTATTATTCAATTCATATGATCTTATATATTTTTTTCAAAATGTGCCTATAGTTGATATTAATTATTTTAATCTATAATAATGATGACTGGTCTTACATAATCCACAGAATTTGAATGAGACAGCATTATTTCTTGCAGTTCTGACACCAATGTATTTAACAGCGAGTGGTGTTGGATCAGTCCACTCTATGATTGGTTCCTCATCATTCTCCCGACCAAGTTGAACGTTCCCATCTGCAAAGCTTATCCAAAAATGTCGGTGTTCATCAGAATTCACTAAAGTCGATCTTCTTTGTGTCATCTGAACCTTGTTTGGCCCACCTTTGTATCGACGTATAGACGCTCCACGGGCTGACCAACCGCCTATCACTAACTCATACATATCCTCCATTTCGTACGGTTGAACTGATAGTGCAATGTATATATCAGCTCTTGACTGGATATCCACTTCCAAGCGAGTGACATCTTCCTCCAATTGTGTAAATGCAAAGTGGTAGGTTTGATCAGTCCCATCCAATTCAAATGGACTCGTTTCCTGGCAACCTTTTGAGTAACATTTGACAAAGGCAATAATTATTTGTTTATTTGCCCTAAATGTTTTCTTTATTAAAATCCATTTGTTTTTGGAAAAATCGAAATATTTAGGTGGTAATATTTATTATTTGAATATGTATTTATTCATATTTCAATTGTTTATCATATTGGAATTTTTTATGATGTGTTTTTAGGTTTTGGGATTCTTCTTAATATTTTTTATCTTAAGCTAGATTTAGGTATATAATTAAGTCATTTAAATTCTTATAAAGTTCACAACTATTATTAAAAAGTGTCACAGACCACCAAAACTCTAATGAAAATTCTAGGATGACTAATTTTTTTTTAATTGTTGTCATTTTGTTTTAAATTTTTATTTTTATATATTAATAATGATTGTTCATGGAAAGATAAAAGTAGGTATCATTGAAAAGAATTCATTCTTTGACTATTCCAAGTCCTGTTAACCATCTACTGTACCATGCACAACAACTCTAAATTAATTTGAGCGTATAACAGGATTTTGGTGAAAGCTACTGTACCATGTACGTAACATGTGAGTAGGGTATACCTGACATTATAAAAATTAAATTATTTTATGGTTTCACTTATTCTACAATGGACATGTTTGCTTACCTGTACTGCCTCTAGTAGCTTTGCTAGCTGCAATGATAATAAAAAGAAAAATTACTTAATTAAGTATACCAATATTGACCACCTTTTATAAAGTTTAATCTGATGTTTATGCTAAAATCAGATTTAATGCAAGCCTAAAGTAGATTTAAATCATTACCATTATCAGGAACAGCTGTTCTGGGCTTTACTGGTCAAAGACTACCCAAATATTTCCATTTCCTATAATCATACTATCAATGACACTTTTAAATCAGGAATAATTGAAAGATATTCTTACCAAAGTTACAGAATCTGAAGATTCCAGGAACTCTGTTTACACGTACTCCAACATACCGCACTGTTAACGGCTCAGAATCCAGCCAAGAAACGAATGGTTCAGTGTCTCCATCCCGACCAATCGACACGGTCCCATTTGCAAAGTCAATCCAGAAGTTCCTGAAAGATTCAGCATCCAGAAGCGGTGCCCTGCGGTACTGTTGTGTTGCTTGATCTGCGCAGGATGCACAACGTCTGATTGATGAAAACATGCCATTGCGTAGGCCTAATGTTATCTCATACATATCATCCGTACTGTATGGATATGGTGATAATGATATAAATACATCTCGCTGAGCCTGTACCAGGAATTGTATTCGCCTGCTACTGGGTGGAACCTCCTGGAGCTGGTAGGTGTAATCACTTTCAGAGCCTTCTAGCTCAATAGTGGAACCCTCACAAGCTAGATCAAAATTGTCAAAACCAATGCAATTGACAGTTTGCAACAAAACGTTCATCATATTCATAGATTATGCATGCGTGTACCCGATAGACAGAAAATACCATTGTACCACTTCTGTAAATTTCATTGAAATTTGATGTCCAAGTAACATCAATTAAACCATTAAAAGAACCATACAACAACAGAAAAGTAACCATAAATTCATTTAGAACAACATACAGAGAAGAATTACCACATAGAAGATACCTGAACAAAATCCCAAAGATGAACACATGATATATTCACCTAGAGTCCTGATTATACAGAAATATGAATGCACAGTACCTGAGATAGATGCCTGTACAAATACCAAGACATTTAGAACCTGACAAAAATATCATTGTATGATCCAGAATTGAGTAAACCACATCTGTATTCCAACATAAATACTGGGCACATGCACATAGACAGTTTACCAAGAATAAGGGCTGTTATAAGTTCCCACATCAATGACAAAAACAATCAACCTCAGATGTATATCAAGATGGTTATTAACATGAAATGCCAATAGTCTAATACCACTTTAACCAAACATGTTAACACTTTAAACTTACTTGTCACATCGTTAATCTCTGCCTCACCTGTTTGATAAACACAAAACTAATTATGACAATGACAGTACTCAGTGTTTGACTGCAACATTATAGATATGCATGTAATTTTTTCTACTTTCTTGATAACTGAACTACAAATAATGTTTTTAATTGCTTACCTTATTATCCAGTAATGTCATCTAGGTACAGTATGTATCTGCAAAATTGCTTGATACCTCCAACTTACGAAAATTTATACCAATCAATTTAACAATGGTGTTTTTTTTAAGCACCATTATTGAGTCTGGCTTAACACTGGTCAAATTTCTGTTATTGTTTTATTCTTACCATATTTTTGTTGCTATAAAATGGTTTAATGTATGTAGCCACATAGTTTGTGGCCTTGATACAACACTGAGTTTCCTTTTTGGAATATATTATATTGAATAATATTTGCACTGAATGTATACTTGCCAAGCCCACAGAAAACAAATGTGCCTTCAACTCCTTTGGTTGCTAATCCGATGAAGTTAACTTCCAAAGGTTGATCATCCTCATAACGCAAGAATGGTATATCTTCTCCGAGTTTACCAACCTCAATGATGCCATCTGCAAAGCTTATCCAGAAATCAAGAGGTTCATCCTCATTCAGCCACCCTGAGTTGTCACGTGTGCTGAATACATCTCGACAGTTTTTACATCGTTTGATTGAAGCCGTTCTGTCATTTCTACTGCCAATTGTTATCTCATACATATCATCAACTTCGTAGTTGTGTGATGATAAGACAAGGAGGACATCCCTTTGTGCACGAACAGAGAAAGCGACACGTGTTTGCAATTCACGAATACGATTAAATGGGAAGATATAAGAGTAGTCTCCGCTAGTCAGATGGCTGAAGCATACTAAAAACAATAAAAATATATTAGCGTTTGATTAGTAATTAGTAACATACAAAAAATACAAATACACATTTTCAAAATTGTTTTCTATTTTTGTGAAAAGTGTCAGCCTGGCTAACATGAAACACCCTGAGAAGAAGTGCTTCTTACCAGAGGGTTCTTCTTCCTCTTCAGTGGTGGAATCATCAAGGAAGATAGTGGAAGATTCTTCAGTAAATGATTCCTCTTCACCCTCACTACCTTCTGTAACCTCAGATGATATTCCTGTGAATCCTGATGCTGGGGTAGTGGGCTCAAAAATAGTGATTATTGGTGGTTGTGTCACAACTGGGACTGGAATAATTGGCAGAGTTTCTGCAAAAAAATGTAAGAATTTAAATAATAGTCTTTCACAGTGCTGATATAATTGGTCTCAATGCTTGTTTACCTATGACGAAATGACATCGATAATGTTTTACAAGTACACATCAATTTTAATTTCTCTATATTCCATTGTAGTTTTTCTGTGATTATATTTTATTCCGTTGTCATTGTTCTTTGACTAATTTTGATGTTTAGTAGGAGTCTGATTTGCTGAGTCATCAAACTTTGGCTTCCTTATAAGTCCCAGGACCATTTTTGGAGCGAAATAAATAAAATAAATCATAAAATTAAATCTAATCAGTTAGTTGACAATACACTTCGACACGGTTAGCGTATATATTTGGTCTACAAGATATCAATATTGCTTCCTTTATAGACAAAGGAGCCCAGGCTGTTTAATTGAAACAACAGGCAATTCGAAAAGTATAGATTTAAATAAAATAAGATTTATTGATGTGCTACAAAGCTTATTTACAACTTACGTTCACATGTGCTTCCTGGTGCGAGTGCCTGTCCTCTAGGACAATGACATCCATGTAGACCGTTCTCAGTACTACAAAAAGCTTCTTCACTGCATTCCATTGAGCTACAGGTGACATTGTTTCTAGACTCGCACTCACATTTTTCAGTACAATCTTCAGAAATCCAACGTGCTCCAATCTTGAAAAAAAAAAAAATTGTTTATTTGGTCAGCTAGCTAGTAGCTGTGTTATTATGAAGGAACATTTTATTTTTATTTTACTTTGACTTAATAATAATAAAATATAATTTATGGCAACCAAATTAAATATTCATTTCTCTGCTTACATCATGGTAAAGTCCATTGTAGAAACAGCCACATTCTCCAACAGGAACACAATGTGTGCCACTCAGCACGTATCCCTCATTACATTCACAGCCCTCAGAACATGGGTCTGGGCATGCATCTTCTGGGGTGATATACACACAGTTGTCTGGGCAAGATGTTAAACATGATGTATAGTTGCTGTTTTCAGGGCAAACGACAGCTGTGAACCAAATTATAAAATACGTAAATAATATCTTAATAGATATAATTATAATTCACAATCATACTTTCATCACTAATTATTCATTTTTATTTAATTCTTACATTAATTTACTAGATTTGGCAAAATTTATTGCTAGAATGAATGTTAGAAAACCGGAACTAGGTTAGCTGTTCCTTTAAGTTAACCTAAATTTAGACATGCTCTATGGTCAAAACCACAATTGTACAACTCAAACCCTGGACTCTGGTACTAGAAGCCAGGCATCCTTACCACATCTCTATCTGAAAAAACAAAGGTTGAAACTTACGACAAAAGCTTTCAGTTCTGAAGGTTGGAATGACAATTCCTTCTTCTCGACATCTTTCGTAATATGCCTGAAGATTGTTACATAGTGTGTCATCTCCACCGATGAAACACATGTCAAAAACACAGCCATCAAAGAACACTGTCGGATCAATTGAAGCATGGCAACTCGAGAAGGGTCCCTCTGGGTCTGTTATCTTGCCACAACTATCGGTGATTCCCAACATGGCTACCTTCACATCTGGACATTCAGCATTTTCATGATGTTGAGGTTGGCATCTGAAAAAATGATGATCAATTTTATATAAATGGAGAATTTTCAGAAAAATCAAATTCAATCCTTGGTGTAGTTGTTGTCAGTGTGTGCTATCCATGGATAATGAATGCAGCTAGAAGATGGATATGTTTTGATAATTTGTAACTGTTATTATTACTATCATTTACTTCAGCACTACCATTATTGGCTAAGACTTACTGAGGATCCACATTCCAGCTATTTCCCCATTCATTTTCATCTGACGTTACTGTACCATCTGGGAGTGTAAGATCATTTCTACGGTTGCCATCATAATTACCACAGAGGCCTTCCACATTGTTCCGGTATTGATCATCAACGCCAGCCTCTACCCTGTAGTTCCCATCCCAAGTTAGCCAGAATCCAGTGTCACTGGTAATAAGGAGACTCCTGCCGATGAATTCAATGTACAAGCCTGGTACTGGGTTGGCAGGTAGGATGACAGTTGCGCCGTTGATCTGCAATACAAAATAAACATTTTATATAATGGGTGGATTGGCAAATACAGAGAAATACTGTAATTGATTTTACTTTGGATTAAACAAATCAGCTTTTGTGTTGTTTCCAGAGTCAGATTGTTCTTTTTTATTCGAAGGGATGTTCCCCTTCATTAAATCAAACAAAATACTTTAAATTGAAATACTTACCATGGTGTTAAATCGATGGTTCAACCTTATCACCACCCCTGACACTTCGACAAGTACATATTCAGCCAAAGTAACGGTTGGCCTACGCCTAAACTGGTTCTTGATGGAAATAGTGAACTGAGGTGGCGTATTGAGAGCATCACGTAAGAACACATATGTACAATTCCCTTGGAAATTTTTCTTCTTGCCATCAAAAGTAACATAATGAGGATCACCCCATCCAATGCATTTTGGTCCTGGAAACAAGTTTCATCAATATCTAAGTAATGTATACTGGTGTAATAAACTAATTTAATTATTCAAAGTATTAATGGTAATTGTAATTCGAAAAATCATGTTGAAATTTAAACCACTTAATTATCCATCAAGTGATCATATGAAACATAGCATGCATAGCATGGTGTATATTTTTAGGGGTCTTAACGCAAGTATTCTTAAAACAAACTTTAGTCAAACTTCGAACAGGTATTTCATTTAGTCTTAGTTACAACTTCAACTTCAATTTGTATTCACAAACAACGTAGTCAAAGTTCTAACTAGAAAAACGACTATCAAACTAACCAATGAAAATAGCTAATTTTAATAGTAGACAAAATTTTACAGATCCGGTAACACGGATGAATTTTAAGTCGGTGATTTAGCCTGATGCTGACTAAAAAAAATCGGCCTGCGGAGTTATCTTTTTAGTCGAGGATCGCGTCATTTATTTGTAGTGCTAGTCAAACTTTGTTGTAAGAATACTAAATTACCTAATTTTAAGTTTTAGCTCGAACTATGACTAAAGTTTATTTTAAGAATACAAGGATAAGTCTTCAGCATGTCACAAGATTCTTCCGCACATTGGCTCCCACAAGCATGTAAAACTCCCCCACAAACTAAGCCAACTCCTAATGATGTTCGCATGCTTTTACTACAATTGTCTCCCAGAAGTCAGCTAGCCACAGGAATTATAACAATAATAAAATTGTTTGTGTTAAAAAAAGCTCATTAAAAATCAAATCTTTAGGAAGTGGTTTTTCCCTACTTGGGACCCTTCAATTTTAAAGAAATGTTTCTTGGTTGAATGCCTGATAAATACTTCAACACATCAAGTCCATTTCAGACACTTAAACTAAACATGAGCAAGATTAAATAAAAATTGGCAACACAAACCTCTTCTAGGTCTTGTACGTCCGTGAGATGGAATAGTATTGTAAACTGTTGTTGAAATAAATAATAGTAAAATTAAATTTTCATACATCATAACATAGCACTTTTATTATTTGTTTTTATTTACTTATTATATTTTTTTAGCATCTAACTGCAAGCACGGGACTTGCCAATTACAGGATGGGATAATACTTTATAAACAAAGTCCATTAGGATGCTTAGGGATTAGATTAAGTTTGTTTTCTTTTGCAGTATACTTTTGAAAACTATAAATCATCACACAATATATAGCTTTGAATAATTTTCTGCTATTTCCACATACCTGTTTCATCAGCATCTCCTGCAAATAGAAATAATGTAACATGTAATTATATAAAAAATACAGAAAAATATATAAAAAAGTATATAAATATGTATATAAATACATATAAATTAGTATATGCAGAGTTGTATGGAAATAAAAATAATATGTCAGCAGATGACATCAGTCTGGAACATTTTCAGTAGTGGTGGTTGATAAAAACAATTATTTTTTTATCAGGAAGGGTGGTAATTTTTGTTTGTCTTTCTAGCTGTTGGCCAAAAGAGTTGTGCTATTTGTTATTATAATGACATATTAAACCTACCTTCACAGCCAAGAACCTCAAATCTTAAGCTGATGTGGTTGTTCCATCTGGTTGGATGGATACGGATGTAACGAGCTTGGACAGGGGTTGAAAACATGTTAGGCATTTGCGTGTCTGGATCTGAGTTTCCTGTAAACTCCTGTATATACACAAACATTTGAGAAATTCAATTCAATACAGTATGAGAGAAAAACAAGAATAATTGCAAAAATTATAGAAGTGTAGAGGAACTCACCATTGCTTCACCATTGGCTCCTCGTATTGGTTCAAAACTGGTTCCCTCAACACTATAGAGGACCTCATAGTTTGTCACCCACTGGTCATACCCTCCATTGCGACCTTGTGTGATCACTCCAGTTACCTTTTTCAAAGCACCGATGTCAGCTTGGATCCATTGGTTTTGGTCGTTTGATTGTGCAGCCCAAGCACCAATACCACCACTTCCTGGTGTGATGTTGAGTCTACCACGTGTAGCTCCATGTTGTGCATTCCACTCACTGGAGGATGTAAGAGCAATCGTGCCATCTTCAACTCCAAGGGGATCTGCAGTGCAGACCTCTTCAATATCTTCTAGTGGGGTTATACAAAACACTTAGCTTAGTCATAAAACTTATATTGAAAACATAAATTATAAAAATAAACAGTTAAGATTAAACCTAGTTTTAATGAAATCAGGAAGTTGGTTGGTGTTATGTGTTCTTATACAGCAAATTGAGGTGAATGCTATCAATATTTATATTGCGCCTAATGTTAATAACCTCTAGGTGCTTAACAACAACAAAATAAACCATAAAAATAAAAGATTTATCAATTCATTTAGTAAGTATTCACAGGTAAGACATGGGAATTGACTGTTTTGAAAATGCACTAAAGATTTAACACTAGTTGATTAATTCAGTGTATTTTTATATTTAACACATGACACAAATGATAATCTATCAACGGCATGTCACTTTTTTAATATACCTCATGTTTAAGTAATAAATATTTGTTGACATTATCAGAGAAGATGCTAAAGTGTCTACATGTTCTAACACCCCACCACCAATACAGCTCAAGTTAAAAGCCTCAAGATACAATGTGCCATGGTATTTTCATGACTAAGTCCTATCTACTGCACATGCTACTTTCAAATTGATATGCTTATGGGTTTATCCACTAAATAGTCCCATACCCGAGCAGCCAAGAACCTCAAATCGTAAGCTGATGTGGTTGTTCCATCTGGTTGGATGTATACGGATGTAACGAGCCTGGACTGGGGCAAGGAACTCATTGGTCACTTGGGTGTCTGGATCTGAGTTTCCAGTAAAATCCTGTTCATAACAAACATTGAGAATTCAATAGCTTAATATGATATGGAAATAATCATGTTGTTAACATTTAATTAAAACGAATTTGATAAAAAAAAAAGGCAAATTTGAAATGATAAATAGAGCGTGAAATTCAAATGATTTGTTCTTCAAAAAGCAACACTTTATTACAAGATTTCTTTGGTTTTTCTCACCTCAAAATACCACTCATAAATTGTCATAAGTCTTCGTGCTCATGAATATAAGTATTAATCTTATATTTTAAAAACCTAAGAGAAACTAAAGTAATTAGAAATAAAAAGAGCAACTTTAAATTAATTATCAACCTTGGAAATATATATGATTACTGAAGTTTTTCGAAAAAAATTAGAGTAATGAAAAAAACACATACCACAACTTCGCCACTGGTTCTAGTTACAGGTTCGAAAGTGCTTCCGTCAACACTATAGAGGACCTCATAGTTTGTCACCCACTGGTCATAGCCTCCATTGCGACCTTGTGTGATCACTCCAGTTACCATTTTCAAAGCACCGATGTCAGCTTGGATCCATTGGTTTTGGTTGTTTGATTGTGCAGCCCAAGCACCAATACCACCATTTCCTGGTGTGATGTTGAGTCTACCACGCGAGGGGCCATGCTGTGCATTCCATTCAGTGGAGGATGTAAGAGAAAGTGTGCCATCTTCAACTCCAAGAGGAACTGCAGTGCAGATCTCTTCAGCTGTTCCTGATGATTAATATAAAAAACAGGATATTTAAGTTATCATATGTGAAAATATTTCTAAGGCATGGTCTGCAAACACAAACTTTACATATGTCAGCTCATTCAGGGAGTATTTATAAAGTTTCCTATCATCCCTTTTCCTCGGGTGTAAGTCAACTTTTGTTATTAGCCCACCTCTTACTTTATGTCCTACTTACATAACAGTATTTCCTGAGTAATGAGTAGCTCAGCAGACATTTCACAAATTAAAAAAAAAAAAAATCAAAGGCTGGCTTTAAATTTTGACATGCAGCATTAAAAATTTGCAGTTTGATCGGCCATTCCCATGAAGTTTTTATTAACAGAAGATTACCAGCATATAAGCCAACTGCCATCCCTCTCCCAACCCAAATGCAGCCTACTTTTGTTTTTAATGAGGGTGAGCTTTTATATTTAAGGAACTGCAGTATTATATAGTTTCACAAACATGAAAAATATACCAACATACACTTCACTAACCTGTCATTGAATCATATATTGCTTAATAATGACACTTACCTTCAGTTGTAAGTTCTTCCACTTCTGTGACAAAAAGAAGTAAAAAATAATAAGTTTGTCTGCATTCATGACTAAACTAAGACATATTTTCTATTTCTATCTATAATATTGATTCTTGAAAGGTTAATGATTGTTTAGCAACTCACCTGAACATCCAAGAAGTTCCATGCGCATGCTAATGTGTCTATTCCATCTAACAGGGTGAACACGAACATATCTTGCTCTCAAAGCAGTAGGAAAGAGATTGGTAACTTGGGTATCTTGGTCAGTATTTCCACCAAACTCCTATTTAATATTAATTTAATTTAAATATTACATTTTTTCAAAGGTGATGTTCAGAAAACACAAATATCTAGGAAAATGTTTTAATTATTATAGGAAACAATTTAAGGGTAAATGTGTTCTAGAATAATAATAATTATGATAACAAAAATACAAACAGTAATGATCTCATTGGCATTTTATCTGCATCACAGATTATTGACAACATTTCTCATTTGTTTAATTTCACACTTCACTGGTTGAAAGAGAAGTATATCTACTTGTACTCAATTTTAACAGTAACAAGTAGTCTATAACCTGCCCACTGAGTAAAAAGTAGAATTTAAAATACAATAAAGAAAAAAAATAGATGGGCTTACTATAGCATGTCCATCACTTCCGAGTACTGCTTCCCAATTGTTTCCATCCATACCATACAATACTTCGTATCCAGTCACCCACTGGTCATAATTACCATTTCGTCCCTGAGTAATAATGCCAGTAACTAATTTAACTTCTCCCATATCTACTTGCAACCATTGCTCCTGGTTGTTTGTCTGTGCGGCCCAAGACCCAATATCACCGCCCCTTGGTGTCAAGTTGAGCCTAGCAAGGCGTGGTGCATGTCGAGAATTGTATTCACTTGATGCAGTGATGGCCGAGTCAGGAATGACAGAAGTCTCCATACCAACAGCTCCCCTGCAGTTCTCTGCTTGACAAAGTGGAAGTTTTAATAATTCATATTGCAGTATGCACTAGGAAACATTTATGTCAATGTGTTTGCAAAGTTCACTTTGCAAACACTTTTTACACTAATAAACAATTAAAGGATCTCCTGATTTTACTGGTCTCAGAGGTTTATTACATAATGCACACCATTTACAAACAATGTGAAGAGATGGAGGATCATATTTATTTTTCAAAATTAAGTTTTAGTTAAAGGAAATTTGGCACTAGTCAGTTTATCCAGGTAAATAAATGATTTTCATGAGGAAAATCCAGGCATTTTCAAGATGTGAACCCAGAAACATGAAATTACCTACTTCACTCCCACACCGCCCACAAAAAAAAATAACTTACCATGGGTTTCTTCAACAGGAGCTGCAAGTTAAATAATTTGAATTAATATTTCTTTTTAAGGTAGTGAAAAGTAGTTTCGAAAAATTTTTTTTAATCAAATATCATATTATGCTTGATACTTTATGGTTTTTGAGAGTACTTTTCTTTCTCAAAAAAGCTTACAATCATTTGAATTATGTCCTTTCGAATCGTTTGTTCCAACTATTTATTGACTCCTCATTGTTAAATTTGTTGACTTTAAATTATAATACAACTTATGTGATCACAACTGGGCCCTACAGAAATTTTAAAGTGGTTACAAGTTCATTTGGATTGGTCCTAGTCTCCCCATAAATTACTATCTAAGTTTTACTTACTACTTATTATAATGTGATAGATAAAAACCAAACAATAACCCTAGAGTCATTTACCTGCACATCCTAAAACGTCAAATCTCATACTGATGTGTCCATTCCATGTGATGGGATGAATACGAACATATTGTGTTGTCAGTGGCTCAATGAATAAAGCTGTGACAGCTGTGTCCTTGTCGCTATTCCCAACAAAAGACTGTAGGAAAATATAAGTATATATTACTTAATTTCCGTTGAGCAACTCGTAATTCATGAATTTTAGGAAGGAAATATAACAATTATTATTTGTGTTTGAAAACAGAAAAAAATAATTTAAAAATTCAATTAAGCAATTAAATTGCTCATTTAGACTTCCAATGAGACACAATATGAAACAGACAACAGAAATTTGAGGCTTGTTATGTAATCTTGATGCATTATGTACACCTGGGTTCAAACATTCCATTATTTTTTGTGGGTAAGTCCCATTAAAAATCTGGGTTATATCAGTTAATATCAGTTCATTAAGGTTGTAAAAATAGACTTTAATTAATTTCCACTCCTTTTTAAAATCCATTTTCAAAGTTTCACAAATGAAAAACACAGAGAAGCAACAATCAATAACATTCTAAAACAAGCATTACAAGGCATACCATACAAACATACCTTTGGTTGTCCATCTCTTCCAAGGATTGACTCCCAGTTGCTGCCATCCATGCTGTACAAGACTTCATAAGAAGTCACCCATTGGTCATAATTGCCATTTCGTCCTTGAGTTATCACACCAGTCACTTCTTTCACTTCGCCAAGGTTTACCTGGATCCATTGGTTCTGGTCATTTGACCTTGCTGCCCATGCTCCAATTCCATCACTGTCAGGCGTCAAGTTAAGTCGACCACGACGTGCACCATGGGCATTATTGTATTCAGTGGATGATTGGATTCGACTGGCGGGAATGCGAAGTGATTGCATGCCCAGTTGATCTCTGCAACGCTCTGCAAATTGTAAGACAAACAATTTTATTATTTTATATTCAGAAACGTTTTATATATAATTATTATTTTAACAAAATGCACAATATTAAGTGTCCCCTATTAAGGGGACACTTTTCCGTGAAACGGGGGCAATATATCTTTCAACATTTCAGCCAACCCCTATTAAGGGGACATCCCTATTAAGCGGATGGGGACACTTTCTGAGTGTACCAAATGGTCAGAATTTTCTCCCCTTAATCCAGTGAATATCAGTATAGACCTACTGTATGTGTTACTTTGTAAACCAATCTTGTCAATTTTGACCCTTAACTATGAAGATTTCCTTTTCTTTGTTTTTTTTTTGTGTATTTTTAAATAGAATTCTAATCCATATCAAAACATATACTCTATTCATGCTACATCCATCTAATAGAAAGCTCTAATGTAACATGATTGTTGTTATTTGTAAATAAACCAGTAATTATTTACTTTTTCAGGACATTTCACATACCCATTACTTACACACATATTAACCACATTATATTATTTGAAACCATATGAAATTATTTAATCATTTAATAGAAAGGTCAATATTAAAAAAAGGATTATTTGGTCATTAACAGTGCATACAGTAATGAAACAATATTTGGAACATAAAACTATTGTTGTTTAAATTCCATTTCTGCTGATTTCATATTATAAATGAATTGTATTTGCATTGCAAATTATTGTTATAAATTAGTTCTTATTCTATGTCAATAAAAATACAATTATAAAGAATGTACTGTAGATTTACTGAGTATTGTGGAAATAATTTTCTTGAATTAAACATAAAGAAGACAAAAGAAATGCACATTGATTTCAGGAAGAACAACAACTGTTCCGAATAAAGTAAACATTAATGGTCAAGAAGTGGAGATTGTAGATTCTTATAATTATCTTGGGGTGGTGTTTGACAATAAAATTTGTTGAGGGATTATACTGATTTTGTAGTTAAGAAATTAAATAGTAGACTCTACTGTCTTAGAAAACTAGGTGCTTTTGGGGTTAAGCAGGACATATGTTGGATGTTCTACGTATCGGTGATGTTTTCTGTTTGGGGGTATTGTATGTTAAGGTAGGCTGGGAATATTAGTAAAGGGGATAAAGAGAGAATAGAAAGGGTGCTGGGTAGGGTGGGGAAAGTTATTGGTTCGCCTGTGCAGTCACTGGACTCATACTACCACGAACGGCTTGCCATTGTTTTAAAAAATATCCTAGAGGATAACAGCCATCCGCTCCACGTGTATATGATAGGCTCCTGCATAGGCAGAAGTGGTAGAATGGGGACAGTGGGTGCGCACACGGACCATTACAAGTACTCCTTTTACCAAGCTGGGATAAGGGAGTTTAATTTAAAGTATTCAAGAAGATAATTAATTAATTAATTATATAGCAAGTGAGCAATGTAATTTCCAAATTATTGGACAATAAAAATAATTCTGTATCTGTTTCTGTATCTATATCATTGTTATATGAAAACATGCCAAAAACCCCTATTAAGGGGACAATTTTATGTTTTTGATTAGTCTCCCCTGAATAGGGGTACCACTATTCAGGGGACACCCCAATTAATAAGACACTTGTTGGTCCCGAAGGTGTTCCCTTAATAGGGGTTCTACTGTATACCAACAACCATCAAAACAATATGTTACTGTACACTCAGCAGTATCTTAACATTTGCATCTATACATATAAATAACTACACATTCAACGGAATACACAAGTTCCTTAAAAAAATGCCATGTATTGATTCAATCAGTATGAAATAGATTTTATTACTCACCATCAGCAATTTCATCTGTAATACAAACAGAAGCAATATTAATTTAAAGCCATTAAAGACAGAATCTAATAGTTATAATGTATGTTACAAAAGATTGCACCTGTGTTCAGGTTTTACCTATGGCATAATTCTTTTCATGTCCATAAATAAAATTACAATATTTTGTACTAAATTTTTAGTAAGAAAGTAAATAAGTAGATAAAAGTTTTTTTAAAATATTATACAGATTTGATTATTAAATGGCTTTGTTGCGCCACTATGCCCTTATATTTGCAACCAGTGGTAGCACTAGTTAAGCTGTTCAAGAGGGTTAAGTTCAACCTCACTAGACAAGCATAGACCAACTGCTTTTGGTGCAACTTGAGGTCATCAAATTCAAGCAAAGAAATTGTAATTGCAGTTCCTAATACTGCGGTAATAAAGCACAATTTTCACTATTTCGAAAAGTAAAATCTCTGCCCCTTGACCCAGCCAGTGGTTTTACTACAGAATCGCGATTGCAGGCTTTACAAAAGGTCTGTACCTATCAAACTTGTTGGACACCTTTTCACCAATTATTGGGTGGCACCCATGAATTTTGTATACAGTTTGTTGTACATACCTGGGCAACCAAGAATCTCAAATCTTAGGCTGATGTGATTGTTCCAACTGGTTGGATGGATACGTACGTATCGCGCATGGATTACAGCTGGGAAAAGATTGGTCACTTCTGTGTCTGGATTTGAGTTTCCATTGAATTCCTGCATATCACAAACATTAGAAATATACATTAATTGGAAACATGGAAACTGAGATATGGCTGAAGAGGAATAATAATTAAAAGAGAACGAGAATGGACTCACTGCAATATCACCACTGGCTCCCATTACTGATTCGAAATTGTTTCCATCAATGCTGTAGAGGACTTCATAAGATGTCACCCATTGGTCATGGCCTCCATTACGGCCTTGCGTGACTACTCCAGTAATTTCTTTCAATGCACCAATGTCAGCTTGAATCCATTGGTTTTGGTTGTTGGACTGTGCGGCCCAAGCACCAATACCATCACTGCCTGGTGTGGTATTTAGTCGACCACGTGATGCACCATGCTGTGCATTCCATTCACTGGAGGATGTAAGAGTAAGTGAGCGGTCTTCAACACCAAGGCGATCTGTGCAGAATTCTTCAACTGTATCGGTTCCTGATAGGTAATATATTTAAGAAAAGCATAGTTTGAGGTTGTTCATTGGATTATTGCACAAATCATTAGTGAAGTCAGTCTATGAATAAGGAAATAAATAAGCAGACAACTTCTGCTGAGAGGTTTTCAGTCTTATACGCTTTTCACACTGCCAAGGTCAGAATAAACATGTGTTAATCCCGCAGTGATACAGGATACATTTCCATTTACATCAAACAAGAGGGTCTGGATTGATCCCGAGTTGCACCCATTTTACACTGGCAATGAACGCGGTTCCAAATACGCCATAATTTTTGTTTTTATGGCGACCATCGCATCACTCGAGTTGCTCGAGTCGTGATGAAGCCAAAAATATTGTCCATATTGAAGCAATGTATCTTTTTAAAATTTTTTTTTTAAATATGTCAATTAATTAAGCAAATTTTGTTGTATATATCTATAAATCTTTATAGAAGTGCAGGATGTTTAATTTGAAAAGTGTCTTGGCCTAGCCCGTTGCTAGCAAAGGTTAGGCCTAACTGACCACAGCTATGGAAGGTGGCAGGTAAGGCCTATAATCCGACATCACATTCAGTGTTGTTTACACTGGCGACTCCAGTGTGTATTCGGTTTGTCCAATGCTGAATGCGTCCCCCATCAAACCCAGAATATTTGGCAACTCGAATTATATTTTTTGCCATTTACACTAACTACAACTGCAGAAATTCTAGTCCGAGTATTGGAAAATCCTTGGTTGTGTCCAGAGTTGTGCTTGCAGTGTAAAAAGAATATTATATGTCACCCAAATCAGCAGTGATGTTGTTGGGCTATGAGTGAGATGCTTACCTGGATGAACCGACACAAGTCAGATTCCTAATTGAACTTACCCGCAAAAACTAATGGAGTCGTCTAACCCTAATCACAAGATCGACAAATGGAACAAACAAGTGAGGATCCACCTTAGGGCTAGGCCACCCACAAAAAAAACATGAAGACTTCTGGGAAGACATAAGCTCTACAAAAGGCTTCAACGTACACACCACAACGAAAGCATGTGGCTTATTGTTCTCTATCACAAGGTAAGAATTTACACTACACTCGCTGACGGCGAGGGAAATTTGAGGCTTGTTGCATAACGTTGATGAGTTATATACGTCTGGTTTAGAAGATTCCACTATTTTTCGTGGGTAAGTTCCATTAGGAATCAGGCTTATATCGGTTCATCCAGGTAAGTATTCACGAAATAAACGTGTATATTAAATATCACAAGAGGTAATTTCTGGTTCTTGAGTCAGTACAGCGAAAGGAAAATAGGAAGCTCTCATGCAGAAGGGCACTGCTATAAATCAGGACTTTTCTGATATTTTCAGATGTTGCATTTAGAAAACAGGCAATTAATTCATACAGATAATAAAGTAAAATTTATTACAATAATGTAACTACATATTTGTCCATTCAAAATTAAAACAGTGTAGAGATAATTACATTACCTGGACACCCAAGGATCTCAAATCTCATACTAATGTGTCCGTTCCAACTCAGTGGGTGGATTCGAATAAATCGTGCTTGTATCTCAACCGGGAACAGATTAGTAACTGCCGTATCTTTATCTGAATTACCAATAAACTCCTGAGACAATAAAAAAAAGTATTATGGTCAAAAAATATTCCAGCAAATACTGATGGGGTCTTATTACTTGTTACAATGAAGTGAATATGAGAAGAGAAAGGATATGCATTAGGGATGAAATCTAAATCTGATGACACTAGAGAAAGAAACTTGCGTTTCTAGTACAGAACCCAAAAGCGCTGTTTATGAAAAAGATAATTTGTATATTGATGACTTATTTCCTTTAACTCCTCATAGAGCATAGGTCCTTTGAAATAGCATGCATTTGCACTATGCTTTGAACTCTGTATATTGATAGATCTATTTAAAAACATATAATCAACTTCAATATCAGTATTTACCATTGGCACGCCTGCACTGAACATAATTGTCTCCCAGTTGGTGCCATCCATACCATACAAAACCTCATAAGATTTTACCCATTGGTCATAATTTCCGTTACGTCCCTGGGTCACCACACCTGTTACTCGTCTCACTTCACTCAGGTCAGCTTGGATCCATTGGTCAAGATTATTGCTGCTGGCTGCCCATGATCCAATGCCGTCGCTGTCTGGTGCGATGTTCAGTCGAGCACGTCGTGCACCATGTTGGGCATTGTATTCGCTGGAAGCCTGGATCTTGCTTGATGGGATAGCTCTGGATTCTATACCCAATCCATTAGTGATACAAGATTCTGAAGAAAAAAATGGGATAACATTTGAGAAAAACACTTGATGGAAAATCTAAGGACTATTTTATAATAATATTTCATTTATTTGGTCCAAAGAACAATAAAACAGACAAAAACATAATGACAGAGAGAGGAACAAATAACTCAACTGGCAGACAGGATTGCCAAAAAGTGAACTAAATTACGGTTAAGTAAATCACCTAATGATATTAAGTATCACTTTAGGATGCGGAAATTCAAACTAAAATTTTTTGCTTTCGCCGGAGAAATCGGACCCCTCGTTGGGGGCATCAGCCCCCTCCCCGTAATATATATTATTACTTCGCCGTGCAAACCTTCTAACAATATTTAATTACTGTATTACTATCACTACAACTGCACTATCAATCATAATATTTTAATTTTTTTTTAATTACTATACCTGCATGTGTAACTTGAGGTTCTTCTTCACCTAGAAAGAGAATTCATTAAAATACAATTAGACATTAAAACATACATACAATATTTCTATGCCTGTTTAATTGAGACGAAAGATCACTTGTAATAATTAAACAATACATTATTCCAAATAGAGCTCTTACCTGGGCATGCAAGGACTTCAAATCGCATACTAATGTGACCATTCCATCTTAGAGGATGGATTCTGATGTACTGTGCATTTACTGCTGCAGGGAAGAGGTTTGTTACCTGTGTATCCTTGTCAGAATTACCAACAAATTCCTTTGAAAAAAAAAAACAGTAAAGATTATTTAAAATCTGGATCACATCGGTGGTGTTTGTCTGTCCACCAAGATGGTACCCTTCCCTTTACCCCCTTTTAATTTTACAATGTATTTAGCATATATAATCGTATTGATACTGCAATAAATTACTATTCCTTTCCTTAGTGTAATATATTTAATACATAGAACATTCTAGAATAACATTTGTGACCAAACAAACAGTGTAAACCACAATGGTAATTATAGAAACACAAGATACCATGCGGAATCCAGGAATATTATTTGGAAGCTTCTAAGTATTTAGGTACAATGGAAGCAAGAAGCCTACTGGTTAATTATGATGTAAGGTGACAAATGAGGAACTTAGGCAATATAGAATGCTCTTGAATGCTCTGGAGTTGTACAGCTAGGGTATATAAGCTGATAGTTTTATATTTCTGGATTTCTTTTTGAAACACATGTTAATGTGAATGTTATTGTGTTGTTTTTCAGACCGGATTCTTTTTGAAATTTATACAGAATAAAAGTTTATTTGAGAGTTGTGTTACAACATTGTGAACTGTGATTATATTTTATATGTCAAAGAGGGATTCCTAGTCATTTCTTTACCGCTCGGAAATACATCAAGTAGGAATTTATGACGATACTGTACATGCAGAAAAGGCAAAACAAAATCTACATTTACCCTTGCTTGTCCATCTGCTCCAAGAATTGAATTCCAGTTGGTGCCATCCATTCCATAAAGCACTTCATAAGCAGTCACCCATTGGTCATAGTTACCATTTCTTCCTTGAGTTATCACACCAGTAACTTCTGTCACCTCTCCCAGGTTGACTTGGATCCATTGGTTATGGTCATTTGCCCTTGCTGCCCACGCTCCGATGCCATCACCATCAGGAGCCAAGTTGAGTCGTCCACGACGTGCGCCATGTTGAGCATTGTATTCGCTGGAAGCTGATATTGCTGCTGATGGTATTTCAAGTGACTCGAGTCCAGCAGGTTCTCGGCAATGCTCTGTATAAGAAAAACGATACAAATCATGTAAAATAAATTGTTATCTTCTGTAGTTTAACATCCATTATTGTCATGTTCTGCTTATTTATTATCATTATATACATTATAACAATATTAATTATAATTATGATAAACACACAATACAGTTAGATATACATTTTACATACCAGAACTGATTTCAGCAGGAGCTGGAAAAAAAACACAAGATATTGAATTTAAACCCTGATTGTGTTTTTTATAATTATTTTATAATATATATATTAAACATTATCTATTTGCTTATTTATTCTGTTTTTATATTAATATATGCATTTATGTGGTCCTTTAAGTGGTTCAATAACAAACTAATTATGTTTAAAATTATTAATTTAATGTACATGTGAAATATATTATAGTAAAAACTAATAGAAAAGACCTAAGAAATGTATGCATGAAAAATTGATGTTATGATACCAACTTAAATTAAGATGAGCCATCAGATATAAACATGGAATAAACCGTAACATGTAATTATAAGACACTTACAGTTTATTTAGGTTTATAAAAATTACAAATTAGACGACAAAGGACTAATTAAATTCTCAGCACCGGCGCAGAAGCTAGGCAACAGACATGTTTAAACGTATCACAAACAAAAAGAGATACTCAATTGACTTCTTTAATAAACTACTTAAAAACTCAAGCAAAGCAAAAATATAATCCAAGCTTCTGAATATCTTCGCTAAGAAAGCTCTTCTAGCAACTCTTTTGACAACAAAGAAATGAGAACAATGCTTGGGTGTCGGTGCAGTCACATGATAGGATGATCGGTTGGTTCTATTTTTGTTGTAGGGGTATTCTTGAAGAAAAATGGCAGTTAGTCGGTTTATCCTATATAAATTTTCCTGCCATTTCAATATATGATAGCTTTTATTGAAGTATTATTTGAATAAAAACAAGAACAATGGAGTTATTTACCTGCACAACCTAGAACCTCAAATCTCATGCTAATGTGACCATTCCATGTGAGGGGATGAATACGAACATATTGTGTTGTCAGAGATTCAGAGAATAAAGCTGTGACTTCAGTGTTCTTGTCAGTATTGCCAACAAATGCCTGTAGGAAAATCGAAATGATATTTTAATGACAAAATTAGATGTTTTTTAGACAATTGTTATAATAAAAACATTTCATTAAAAAAGGTATTCCATTTTTAATCTTATATAACAGCAAGTGTGTTGCCAATAATTACAAATAAAACAAATAACAACTACAACAAAGAACGAATTTGAAATTATTAAAAATTCTTCTAAATATGAAAAATATATTTGAAACAAAAGTAAATGACTTTTTAGAATGAACAAGTATACTCCTGCTTATTTAGTTCAAAATTATAGATGCAAGACTATTAAATTGTGGACTAAAATGTGAAAATTTCTTAATACAACATATTGCTAAGAGTTGGTTCATCAACATTAAATTATTTCATTTTTTTAAAACAACCCTTCATATAATTATAAATTAATGCACAACTCTACAACAAACCTTTGGTTGACCTTCATTTCCAAGAATGGATTCCCAGTTGTTGCCATCCATGCTGTACAAGACTTCATAAGAAGTCACCCATTGGTCATAGTTACCATTTCTTCCTTGAGTTATCACACCAGTAACTTCCTTCACCTGTCCAAGGTTTACTTGGATCCATTGGTTCTGGTCATTTGATCTTGCAGCCCACGATCCAATGCCATCACTGTCAGGAGCTATGTTCAGACGAGCACGGCGTGCACCATGTTGATTGTTGTACTCACTGGAAGCTTGAATACTGTCTGCTGGGATGATAATGGACTCCATACCCATTGGATCTCTGCACCTCTCTGTAGCATAATTGAAAATACAAAACTAACACATATCCAAATATACTAGAAACCTAAAAACCTATTATCTATTCCACTGAAAGCATAACATTTAAATGCATTTTTTTTGCACAAATCACACTACTTTAAGTATTATTGTAGTGAAAAGTCAATAATATACAATAGATTAATAGATTGTTTAAATTATAATAAACACAACAACGCTGACAAGAATAACTGAATGCATTTTGATGATGATAATGGTGATGATGGCGATGATCAGATGATGATAAATGGTGAAGATGATGATGATAAAGATGGTGATTATCATGATGACATACGATGATGATGAAGATGATGATAATATTAATGATGATGATATACTTAAAAAATACAGTACTGATCTTATTTTTTTAATAATAACTATAAATATGCAAATCAATTACGGTTGCACTTACCATCTGGAATTTCTTCTGTAAATGAAAAAGAAAAAACCCAAATAGGCCAATTAATTGTTGGTCATGGTACATACAAATTATTCAAATATTCTAAATAAGTTATACATTATGATATATGACAAAATTAAATTTTTAAAGGAATGACAATACATCAAAGCAATAAACTGACATTACATTGTTAGTATATTATGTAATAATTATGAGGCTTGCTATTCAAAAACTGGCATACTGTTGCTAATTGTTAAGTACTGTATACTTTAGTACAGAGAAGAAATAATACTTTTACTCATAACTTTGACAACAGTAAGTCGATTGCAATAAATGACCCATCATTTTAAAGCCTACAATGTGGAGAATACGAACAAATTAAAAACTTGATGTTTAATATGGAATCTTTTTTTGGATATCAAAGAGATATATATAAGATGTTATCATTACAATTATAAATGATGGAATATGTAATATAATAATTCAATAGAAATTATGTACCTGGACATCCAACTATCTCTATCCTCATACTGATGTGGTTGTTCCAGCTGATTGGTTCAATACGTATATATTGAGCATGTACAGGGGCAGCAAACAGATTAGTAACTGCTGTATCTGGGTCAGCGTTTCCTACAAACTCCTATATTTTTAAAAAACATAAAACATTTAATACATATTATACCTTAAAAAATCAGAAAGTAAAGAAAATTTTTTTATTTCCTGCTGAAATATAAACAGCTTGACTTTTCAGTTCCGTAACTGAATGTGAACCTTATAGACACACTTGCTAATAAAAAAATTGTATAGCATACGTAACCATGATATGAACAAGCTGCAAAGTAAATTAAATAATTAGTAATTAGAAAAGTTTCATATACTTACTGCTGCATGGCCACTGGTTCCCATAACTGGTTCAAAGTTACTGCCATCAATACTGTAAGATACTTTATATGATGTCACCCATTGGTCATAGCCTCCGTTGCGACCTTGTGTGATTACTCCAGTTACTTCTTTCAAAGCACCAATATCAGCTTGAATCCATTGGTTTTGGTTGTTGGATTGTGCAGCCCAAGCACCAATACCACCATTTCCTGGTGTGATATTGAGTCTACCACGTGTAGCTCCATGTTGTGCATTATACTCACTGGATGCTATTAACTGGATATCTTCAGTCTCCACTCCCAAAGCATCTTCACAGAATTCCTCAACGGGTTCAGATCCTGAGATATCAAACAGATGTAGGTTTATTGAGATTTTGTTGACATTTAATCAAGGTAAAAATGTAAGGGAAATAGATATATAATATAATAAAAAATGTGGTTGAATTCTATACCTGGACATCCTAGGACCTCAAATCTCATGCTGATGTGTTCATTCCAGGTGAGAGGATGTATTCGAATAAACCGGGCCTGAACTTCAACAGGTAACAAATTGGTGACAGCAGTGTCTTTATCTGAATTACCAACAAATTCCTGAAAGAAAAAAATTACAATCGTATTAGATTCAGAAACACAAGGGTGTCGTGGTAGGCTCAAAATTTAACTAGATGATCCATTCATCTCATGCCTCAAAAATTTGCACTCTATGGCAAAAATAAAAATCGCTCCTGTCAGGGTAATATCACTAATGAAAATGCTCAAAATGTTGTTGAATACACCATTTTCGCCAAATTTGAAATGAAAATTTCTGATAACCTGGCAAGCACCACTAGAGGACTTCCAGAGGCCTAGCATTTCACTCTACATAGTTACCATCATGGAATAATTAAACAATAAATCTAAATTACTAAAAAGCACAAATATTTTAAAACGAAAAAAAAAAGAAGGAAATATTTATATTAAAAACAATTTTAAGTCTTAAAAAGCTTTTTCAATGTTCACATATACAGTAATTAGCATGGTCGTATGTGTTGTCTACTGCTGCTATAGCACTTGCGGCATGATCCGCTGGACATATAGTGACAAAGAGATAGTAATATATTGTGAATAATGCTTTATTTATTCAATGACTAGAATAATAGCATAGGATTTTCTTACGAATACTGTAAATCATACTTACCATTGGCACACCTGTACTGAACATAATTGTCTCCCAGTTGGTGCCATCCATACCGTACAAGACCTCGTAAGATTTCACCCATTGGTTAAAGTCTCCATTACGTCCCTGGGTTACCACACCGGTTACTCTTCTCACTTCACTCAGGTCAGCTTGGATCCATTGGTCACGATCATTGCTCCTGGCTGCCCATGATCCAATGCCGTCACTGTCTGGTACGATGTTCAGTCGAGCACGTCGTGCACCATGTTGGGCATTGTGTTCGCTGGAAGCCTGGATCTTGCTTGATGGGATAGCTCTGGATTCCATACCTAAACCATTCTCGATGCATGACGCTGAAGAGAAATTAACATATAATTACAAATTACAATTAAATTTCGTAGTGTTTGGTATGCAAGACCAATGGATTTGATATCAGAAATATAAACCAACAATACATCATAGCTCATTCATAGTATATTCTATTTCTACATACATGTTGTTACTATACTTTTCTTCTCACTATTATCAATGTAATTGTGTGTTTCCTTTGGCTTTCTCTTGATAATTTTTGTTCCAGCAAATGTAGTAAACCTATTTCATTGTTTTTACTATTATTTTATAGTTACTGTAAAGCTGCTATGTATTTCATTAAGTCTAAAAATATGAAATTTTGATTTCATAATTAATATCAGAGTGTGTAATATTATCAATTCACTTGATGTTTAGATGTTTTTACAATTTCATTTTCAGCTTTGGTGCACCAAAATGTCTAAAGGTAAAAATTATTGATTCAAACACATATTCAAACAAATTCTATCCAAATCTCTACAGGTTGTGGGTAAATTATTTACCTCCATGTGTAACTTGAGGTTCTTGATCTTCGCCTAGAATTGAAGAAAAAATGTATTTATTAAATTGTTATATACCCTGACAATAGAAGATTAGAATTAATGGTATTTGTCTATAAAGAACTGAATAAATAAATAAATAATAAATAAATAATACTATGCTTTTACACTCCATTATTTCATCATTGTGATAGATTATTAATCTTGATAATTGGCTACATAATACTCATTGTTTCAATAACATGACTTCTTCTATTATTGTTATCTCAACTATTTTTACTACCAATTACAGTATATTTTTAAAACATGTGTAGCTCTTACTTGGACATGAAAGGACTTCAAATCGCATACTAATGTGACCATTCCATCTTAAAGGATGGACTCGGATGTATTGTGCATTTACTGCTGCAGGAAAGAGGTTTGTTACTTGTGTATCCTTGTCAGAATTACCAACAAATTCCTGAAATAGAATAACAGTCATGATGATTATTCAAAAATTTGAATGACTTATGCATCATATCTTGTAAAAATGAAAGGATAGATAATTTCCTGGCTATAGTTTCACTAAACTTGTACAGTACCAGTAATAAATTGACTGTATAAAGGAAGACATTAAGTTCAGCTTAACAAAATCTATATTTACCCTTGCTTGTCCATCTGCTCCAAGAATTGAATTCCAATTGGTGCCATCCATTCCATAAAGCACCTCATAAGCAGTCACCCATTGGTCATAGTCACCATTTCTTCCTTGAGTTATCACACCAGTAACTTCTGTCACCTCTCCCAGGTTGACTTGGATCCATTGGTTACGGTCATTTGATCTTGCTGCCCACGCTCCGATGCCATCACCATCAGGAGCCAAGTTGAGTCGACCACGACGTGCACCATGTTGAGCATTGTATTCGCTGGAAGCTGATATTGCTGCTGACGGTATTTCAAGTGACTCGAGTCCAGCAGGTTCACGACATAGCCCTGCTTAACATTAGAAATCAAACAAATAAAATGCAACGTTCATAGTCGAGTAAAACTTACCAGGGTTAACTGATATTAAGCTTTGTCCAGATTATCAAATTTTATTTAACAAAAGCTCTTGCATGCAAATATATAATCATGATGTGCCTATATAATATGGTCATGACGTGGTGTCATCATGACCATATAAGGCATGTCACAAGTTTTTTTCTTAATAAGATTTGATAATCTGTACAGGGCTTGATGCTAATGAGGATGATACCGGTGAAATCATATTTCACCTTTATACGGTTCACTAAGACAGACTATTGAATTATATTTGAGGCTAGTATTGCAAAAAAACTTATATATACAATACAATATAAACAATATATATTGGTTCATCCACATACTGTTCAACAAAATCCCAATTATTGAGTTACAAAATTTTGTTGGTTTATCCTATTAATCGTAATCAGAAAACTTTTAGTAACAAACAATTGATATTACATACCAGATGTATCGTCTGTCACTGAAAGATTGAAAAAAATACACCATTTATTTAAAAGTCCTACAATTCATTATATTACACATAAAGATATTATTTAATATGTAAATGTTTTTCTTTTTATATTTTGTTTATTATGAAAATATAAATGTTTGTATAACAATAATTATATTATATATAAGTATTGTTCATTGCATTAATTTCCAAAATGATTTTTGAAATATTGATTTTTAGTATGTTATTTACCTGCACAACCTAGAACCTCAAATCTCATACTAATGTGTCCATTCCATGCAAGGGGATGAATGCGAACATATTGTGTTGTCAGAGATTCGAAAAATAAAGCTGTGACTTCAGTGTTTTTGTCACTATTTCCAACAAAAGCCTGCAAAAAAACAATAAATATAATATTAATATATTCACTAGTTTATATAAATGCTAGGCTAAATTGATCAAAAATTAAAACTACACAGTGGGTATAAAAATGCAGAAAAATAATATATTTTTCAACAAACCTTTGGTTGTCCATCACTTCCAAAAACAGGCTCCCAGTTGTTGCCATCCATGCTGTACAGGACTTCATAAGAAGTCACCCATTGGTCATAGTTACCATTTCTTCCTTGAGTTATCACACCAGTAACTTCCTTCACCTGTCCAAGGTTTACTTGGATCCATTGGTTCTGGTCATTTGATCTTGCTGCCCATGATCCAATACCGCCACTGTCTGGTACGATGTTCAAACGAGCACGACGTGCACCATGTTGATCGTTGTACTCGCTGGAAGCTTGAATACTGCTTGCTGGAATGTTAAGAGACTCCATACCCATTGGATCTCTGCATCTCTCTGTATCATAGAATGTATTTATCACAATTAATAATGTATCAGTATATAAATGTGATTGGTTTGAATTTTAATACACTTCATTCATTCCATCAATCCATATGAAATAAACTATATACAGCATTATTATATAAATAAAATGTGTTGATTTTCAACATATTTCATATTTAGTTGTTGACCATAAAGACATTAAATTACTTCATAATTATTAAATTCCTGTTTAGAGGGTAATGTTTTGGCAAAATGTTTTTTTTTTTTTGTTGAAGATATGTTAACTTCACCAAATATGTATACAGTATTAAATAAAAGAATGTTAATAAACTTACGATCTTCCAGCTCCTCTGAAAACAAAAATCAAAAGAATTGTTTAAAATAAAATGTACAATCTTACTGAAGAAATATAATTTAAATTCATCACAAATAATGTAACTATCAATCTTTTCTAAAAAAAAAATACAATTTCCTAAACATCTCTTGCAAACATTTGTACCCCAATAGCAACCTTTCTAAAAGAAATTTACATTATCTCAAAATTCCTTGCTTATTCTGTTTAATTAAGACTTAATTATATTTTTAATTAATTTCTATTGCACTAAACAAAAAATATACCCTTTCTCTCAGCCTTGTAATGTAAAAGACTTTGAAAACATATTCTAGAGGAAAGCATAAGTATGAGGTACCTGGACATCCAACTATCTCTATCCTCATACTGATGTGGTTGTTCCAGCTGATTGGTTCAATACGTACATACTGAGCATGTATAGGGGCAGCAAACAGATTTTTAACAGCTGTATCTGGGTCAGAGTTTCCACCAAACTCCTAAAATTATAACAGCAAAGCATAGAATAATGACATATTTTTGACATTACATATTAATGTTATTTCGTACATAGATGAGAACCTATCTATAAAGTGGTAGCTCTACTTTATTCTTTATATGCCAGTTCAAGTGTAATCACTCCAAGCTACTAATTTTCTAAAAATCTGTGAAGTAACCTCACTGATATTGTGCAAGACTAGACTTCTAATACTAGGTATCTGAGGATGTTTCATATACTTACAGCTGCATTTCCACTGGTTCCCATAACTGATTCAAAGTTACTGCCATCAATACTGTAAGATACTTTATATGATGTCACCCATTGGTCATAGCCTCCGTTGCGACCTTGTGTGATTACTCCAGTTACTTCTTTCAAAGCACCAATATCAGCTTGAATCCATTGGTTTTGGTTGTTGGATTGTGCAGCCCAAGCACCAATACCACCATTTCCTGGTGTGATATTGAGTCTACCACGTGCAGCTCCATGTTGTGCATTATACTCACTGGATGCTGTTAACTGGATATCTTCAGTCTCCACTCCCAAAGCATCTTCACAGAATTCCTCAACGGGTTCAGATCCTGAGATATCAAACAGATGTAGGGTTATTGAGATTTTGTTGACATTTTATCAAGTTAAAAATGTAAGGGAAGTAGATATATAATATAATAAAACATGTGGTTGAATTCCATACCTGGACAACCTAGGACCTCAAATCTCATGCTGATGTGTCCATTCCAGGTGAGAGGATGTATTCGAATAAACCGGGCCTGAACCTCTACAGGAAACAAATTGGTGACAGCAGTGTCTTTATCTGAATTACCAACAAATTCCTGAAATAAAATGGATCATAAAATTAAATTAGAAAGTGATATACCTTGCTTTTAGAATAAATTCTTAAAAAGCCCTTCTTTATAATAATCATTATTATATTAAATATATTATTAAAGATTCAGGAAGTTTATACAATGGGAATTATTGGGCTTGGGCAAACAAGATAAGATGTTTCTGCTATTTCAGTAGTCTGATTGTCTATTTGTTAACATGAATTCTGCTTCTCCCTATTTGGAACAGGATTTAAATGAATACCTGAATACATCAGTCACTGAAAAATTTTATTGTTTCTCACATATATTTTGTTGTAATTTTAAACGTTTATTTGTAACATATTCTTGCCAAAGAAATTGAACAAATCAGCAGTGATGTACATATCTTTTTATACTGCCCTTATAAACATAACTAAATTAGGTTCATCATCATCATCATCATCATCTTCCGTTACTGTGCATAATCTCGGTCGAGTATATTCACACAATGTGCTGTACAGCACTCATATATGTCGCGGTGAAAAGGGAAAAAAAAGGAAATAAAAAAATAAGTAAATAAATAAATATAAATAAAAATAAATAAATATATAAATAAAGGTTATCAAGATGCATATTGTTTTAGATAACTGCACATGCACAAGACAATCTGTGCAGCCCTCAGTCAAGTTTGATAAGCCCCAACCCTGGTAAAATAAGTAAATTATTTGTGATCAGATTCATAAATCAGAACTGGACTATTCCTCAGGACCAGTCCCGTAGCATTGAGAAGGGGGGGGGTGTTAAGGGGTTAACGTCGAACCGCCCAAAAACTGGAGAAGGTCTACACTTAAAAATGAAAAATTGATATTTGTAGATAACAATGTATCAGAGATCATACAAGCCAAAGGGTCCACTTTCCACTGAAACGAACCTCCCACATATTAAGTCATGCTACGGGCCTGCTCAGGGCATGATGCTACAGTTAAACATGATAAACTCTTACCATTGGTATGCCTGAAGTAAACATAATTGTCTCCCAGTTGGTGCCATCCATACCATACAAAACCTCATAAGATTTTACCCATTGGTCATAATTTCCATTACGTCCCTGGGTCACCACACCTGTTACTCGTTTCACTTCACTCAGGTCAGCTTGGATCCACTGATCACGATTATTGCCTCTGGCTGCCCATGATCCAATGCCGTCACTGTCTGGTACAATGTTCAGTCGAGCACGTCGTGCACCATGTTGGGCATTGAATTCACTGGAAGCCTGTATGTTGTCGGATGGGATAGATCGAGACTCCATGCCCAAGCCATTATTAACACAAGACTCTAAAAATTATAATAAAGTTAGAGATATCAATTATTTTGAAATGATTTTTATTGTATAATCAAATAAAAATTCAACTCAGAAATCCTATGTGAAATGTCTATTTTTTTTTAAAAATCTATTATTTACAAGATAATATCAAAATCAATATAAAACTAGAATGAATAAAAAAAAAGGTGTAGTATACATACCTGGATGTGTAACTTCGGGTTCTTGATCGTCCACTAAAAATTTATAAATTTGAAAACAAGTAATTGTATTATATATATTATTAAAACAAATTACACTTATGTGTTCACTTTTGAGTAGCTTTTATTTAGTCTATTTGCATAATGACTTATTAGATGCATCATTATTAGTAAGCCTTATTACATACCAAAATAGTGTATTTTGATATCACAATTATATTACATGCAATACTTGTTATATATAATTATATTTGTAATCAGTTTGAATCAGGGGTAGCAACAGGGCCCCTATCTGAAAAAGCTTCCCCCCACCTCGTCGCCCCCTCCCCCGGTCGGGGAGAACAACCATAATTTGTCAGGGAGAAAAAAAATTAAAATTAATTTAAATAGGCTTTTGAAACCCCGAAATTGTCTAAATTTTCAGGGGCTTAGCCCCCCTGCACCACTTTTGAAACATTTTAAGTGCCGCTCGACCACGCCCACTTTGCTCAGCTTTCTCCTCATCAGGGACATTGTCCCCACTCCCCCCCCATCAGGGACCTCAGCCCCCTCCCCCATCGATCGGGCAAATCCTGGTGCCACCCCTGGTTTGAATACAAATTCAGCTCCTCTTACCTGGGCATGCAAGGACTTCAAATCGCATACTAATGTGACCATTCCATCTTAGAGGATGGATTCTGATGTACTGTGCATTTACTGCTGCAGGGAACAGGTTTGTTACTTGTGTATCCTTGTCAGAATTACCAACAAATTCCTGAAATAAAGTTGACAATTAAAGGATGAATATTGTGTAAATCAGGTTCATTTAGAAAAAAAAACCATAATGATATAAAGCCCGGGTATTCAAGCTTTTTAAGCTGGGGGACAGTTCTAATCTCAGATCAGCAGTGGGCCGACATAAACTGTGTACTTCCATTTTTTCTTCTATGTCAGCCTAACCCATTTTCTTTTATAGCGGTGGATCAGAAATATAAGGGGGCCAGGGAAGAACTTTCACAGATGAGGTAAAGTACCACCTCAGCCACACCATGGTTGGTTTGGTGATTATGGATATGCTCAGAAATGGCACGATTAGACTTCAATTTGAATATAATTTTCTTTTCTTCTCAATTTTATTTTAGAATTTTGAAAACAAAAACCTTGCACTCCAGGTTCTCCTACCTTGTCACTAGAAATTTTCTACCACAAAAATATCCACTCACCAGTGGTTGGGGTATTGAGGTGAGCAAATTTTAACATAGATACCTCTAGATTGAAGCACAAAACACTATTGTGATATTGTAGCCTTTATTTCCCAAATAACAGTTGGGTGGATTCAAGCCTTAAAACCAATGGTTTTCATTTGCTAACAATGTTACTCGAACAGATCCACAATTTATAACCTACCCTTGCTTGTCCATCTGCTCCAAGAATTGAATTCCAGTTGGTGCCATCCATTCCATAAAGCACTTCATAAGCAGTCACCCATTGGTCATAGTTACCATTTCTTCCTTGAGTTATCACACCAGTAACTTCTGTCACCTCTCCCAGGTTGACTTGGATCCATTGGTTACGGTCATTTGCCCTTGCAGCCCACGCTCCGATGCCATCACCATCAGGAGCTAAGTTGAGTCGACCGCGACGTGCGCCATGTTGAGCATTGTATTCGCTGGAAGCTGTTATAGCAGCTGATGGGACTGCAAATGACTCCAACCCAGATGGTGCTCGGCAATCAGCTGTACAGGGACAAAAAATACACATATTGTTTAACTTAAAAATAGGGAGACTAAAAGGAAGCACCATTTACTAGAACAATCCTCCAATTTTAAACTATTTACTAAGAACAATCCGCACAAATACTGTTCCAAGAAGTTGCTCAACAATCACTATTATAAAGATCATTTCATACATACATAAAAATGTTGCTAATAATTAGATTGTACATACCAGTAGTGTCTTCAACAGGAACTAAAAAAAAAAAAAAAAAAGAAAAATACTATTTAAAATATATGCTTTACTTAAACACATTAATACAAGATGTGGAATTTCAGCAAAGTACAGTAATCATAATTATGCATTATTTCACACCCAAAAAAAAAGCCATATTAGTGAGGAAAAAATGAGAAATTATTAAATATTCTGAAAGTGTTCTTTATAAATATTTTGTTCTTAATAATAATGCAAGTCTTATATAGCACATAATACAATAAAGGTGTCTCTATGCAATTTACACGAACAAAATGAAAGAAAACCAAAGACGTGGTATACTGTATATAATTTGATTTTAAAGCATCCGCATCCTACAAGGTACCTAATTATACTCTTGCCCTAGGACACAAGCAAGGTGATTAGCCAATAGTTTTAACTTAAAATACTGTACCATCATGGTACTTAAGCCTGGTTTCAATAAAATTGCTACACTGCGACTACAGTGTTTTCAGTGCAATCGTTGTACTGTGTAGCAGCCCATGAGGCAATGGGGAAGGCTCCCTGATTCGAACGACCAATCAGCATCACCGAAAGATGTCGGCAATATAGCATGTAGTGATAGTATAGAAAATCAAGCTTTAATTACAATTCATTACCATTAACTAAAATATTCTTTAAAATAGTTTACCTGCACAACCTAGAACCTCAAATCTCATACTGATGTGTCCATTCCATGCTAGTGGATGAATACGAACATATTGAGTTGTCAGTGGCTCAATGAATAGAGATGTGGCTGGAGTGTTCTTGTCACTGTTGCCAACAAATGCCTGAAATGACAACATGAATATTTGACTAAAATTTGGTTAAAAATTAAATTAATTTGGTTAAAATGAATTAATATTTATAATAAAAATCTACCATCTATCATAACTTTCAATGATGATTTAATTCAGGTAATGAAACAATCTACAGTGTACTATCTATTAGTGTTCCTCTATTAAAACACAGGTTCCTATAAAAGCCTGCTAAATACTATCAAAATACTTGCAAATGTCATATCAATGGTGACAAGAGAATGAGGACAAGCATGTTGGTACAGACATGGTCATATGGTACCCTCTGACAGACGGTTCTTTTTACTTTGTGGAGAGTTTATTTAAAGAAACAAGGGCAATAAACTGGTTTATTGAGGAATATACATTCACAAAATAGGCTACAAAGCTGAAATTTAAAAAATAATAAATTTTGCAACAAACCTTTGGTTGTCCATCACTCCCAAGAATGGATTCCCAGTTGCTGCCATCCATGCTGTACAAGACTTCATAAGAAGTTACCCATTGGTCATAGTTGCCATTTCTTCCTTGAGTTATCACACCAGTCACTTCCTTCACCTCTCCAAGGTTTACCTGGATCCACTGGTCCCGGTCATTTGTTCTTGCTGCCCATGATCCGATGCCATCACTGTCAGGAGCTATGTTTAGGCGAGCACGGCGTGCACCATGTTGATCGTTGTACTCACTGGAAGCTTCAATATTGTTTGATGGAATATCAATGGACTCCATACCCATTGGGTCTCTGCATCTTTCTGCAAATTTATTGAAAATAATATACATTAACATTTGTTAGTGTTGATGTTAGTCTTTAAGTTACTATCTGCCAATTTTATAATTTTTGCGAAACATAATGGAAGGATTATACTATCCTGATAATCACATACAAAAATATATCAACGTTAGTTAATAATTTGCTGGAGACTGTATCCAATCTATAATATCTGTAGATACATCATATATTTCTTGATTTGAAATCTACTGAAATACTTGTGCATGCTTTAATTCCATCAAGGCTTGCTTTTTAGTTTTTGGCATCTCAGAAGAACTCGTCCAGAACATCCAGAACACTGCTGCTTGGACATGCACTGTGGGGCTGAAATATGACCATGCTACTCCCCTACTTCATGAACTTCACTGGTTGCTGATTAAACAACAAATTGTTTTTAAATTGTTAGTTCTCACTACAAAGCGTTCTAGTCCTACTTAGATGCCTGCTTACTATTATACTCCATCTCGCTGTCTCTGATCATCTTTTCTAAATCTCCTGTTTTCTAATATTCTACCAAGACCTATGGTCAATGCCCATTCTCATTTGCTTCTGGTTTTCTTTGGAACGAGTTCCAATTACTATAACTACTTCTATCGCAACTTAAGACCTTTTTGTTTTCTGAGGGTATTACACTTGCATAGTGTGCCATTGATCTCCTTTGGAATTGGCGCCTTATAAATTTGGGATATTATTATTATTATTATTATTTTTTTTTTTTTATATGCATTACAAACAAAAATGTCATACAATCTTTTATAATTTGAAATGTGATGAATAAGCACTTAAATATTTTATATATAAGCATCCGATATTAATATCTAGCCTTCACAATAATGAGTTTTTTAAATTGTTAGTTCTCACCTACAAAGCGTTCTAGTCCTACTTGGATGCCTGCTTACTATTATACTCCATCTCGCTGTCTCTGATCATCTTTTCTAAATCTCCTGTTTCCTAATATTCTACCAAGACCTATGGTCAATGCCCATTCTCATTTGCTTCTGGTTTTCTTTGGAACGAGCTTCCAATTACTATAACTACTTAAATCGCAACTTAAGACCTTTTTGTTTTCTGAGGGTATTACACTTGCATAGTGTGCCATTGATCTCCTTTGGAATTGGCGCCTTATAAATTTGGGATATTATTTTTTTTTTTTTTTAAATTTTTTTATATGCATTACAAACAAAAATGTCATACAATCATTTATAATTTGAAATGTGATGAATAAGCACTTAAATATATTATATATAAGCATCCGATATTAATATCTAGCCTTCACAATAATGAGTACAATCTTGCAGTAACAGTATTTAGTTTATGTTCTATTTCTTATCAAAGCCCTTAGTTTTTGTACTATATAAGTAATAAAAAATAATATTCGATTAAAACAACAATATAGTGTCGTGAAAAAATTTGCAATAACTTACCATCTTCAATTTCCTCTGAAAAAATAACAAAACAGTATGATAATCAATGTTCATAAAAAAAAAAAAGTAATTAATAAAAATGTTGTAATTGTATGGAAAATAATTTCAGTATATACACCTGATAAAATAATGAAACTGGTAGAGCATATTTCAATTAGAAAACCAACATTTTACCTAATTTTAGTGAATGAAGAAAATGCCAACAAAAACCATACATTCTTCGGAATTTTAGGTTGGGAATATTAATGCTGTTTTTTCACCACTTAGTACATTTATAACATGTTTGACTAGCATTGTTTGTATTGACTTTTCTATTCTGATTCATCATACCGTACTCGCGCGAATAAGCGCCCGGGAGCTTAAAATATTTTTGGCTCTTTTTGAGGGGCGCTTATTCAAACGGGGCCTTTATTCAAACGGGGCGCTTATGAAAACAGAGTGGAAAATTGAGGGGGCACTTATGGAAATAGATGAAAATTGAAAGAGTGCTTATGGGAAATTGGAATTCAAGAACTTTTTTTTAAATCGAAGATAAGAGAACGGTTTTGGTGAAGAAAAGATAATCGTCGAGAGAGCATGGCTCATGACAAGAATGTTGGGGTACACAACAGCAGATGAAATTAGTGGTGGTGTTGGTGGTGGTGGTAAGTGTGTTGGCTATCTGCCAAATCAGATTAGCAGGATCATTGCAGGGTTTCTTGCTTAGATACAAGAGTGATGGAAGTCAGTTAATTTTTGTTGACTGAAAATGGCCGTACAGTATTTTAATTTTTAGTTTAATTCTAGTAGTTCTAAATCAAAAAATGGTAGCAATGAAACAAGAATGGGATTCTAAATATACATCAAAACTGAAAATCATGTTAAACTTAATGGAGACTGAGAGCCCGACTGATGGATAGCTGAACTGACCGACTGACAATGCTTAGATGCGAACAGTTGATGCAGAAAATTAATGATGTACTGTACTGTATGATTGAATTTTTTTAGGAATTGAGGGGCGTTTATTCAAACGGGATGCTTAAGACAATTTTCACGTTAGGAGGGGCACCTATTCAAGAGGGGCGCGCTTATTCAAACGGGGCACTTATTCTTGATTTTAAATTTTGAAACTGTTGGCAAATTATTTGGTTTGATTATTATTTATATTGATGTTTGATATGGAATCTTTTTTGGATATCAAAGAGATATATATAAGATATTGTCATTACAATTATAAATGCTGGAATATGTAACATAATAATTCAATAGAAATTATGTACCTGGACATCCAACTATCTCTATCCTCATACTGATGTGGTTGTTCCAGCTAATTGGTTCAATACGTACATATTGAGCATGTACGGGGGCAGCAAACAGATTGGTAACTGCTGTATCTGGGTCACTGTTTCCTACAAACTCCTACAAAATGATAATACATCTTATCAAGTTTCTCCGAATGCAATATGCCATTGATATTGAAAGTAATAGCTTTTAGTTTTTGGAGATTGAAAAGTCCAATTTTAACTAGATTTGAACTCGTCACTGAGGACGAGTTAGGTGATCCGCCGCACTTTGACCCACGAGGAAGTGTGCGCGTGGCAGATTGAACAATAATTAATTGCTGAAAATGGCAAAATACGCTAATTTAGTTTGTTAAAAAAGAATTTTGAGCATTTGAAAAGATTTACTCATGCGTACGCGCACGTCATGACGCACGTGCGCATCTTAATGTCACTGTTGTCTTTTCATATGAGAGATATATGTATCAACTTTCATTGACAAACGCCTGTTGGTGAAGGAGTAATGATCATTTATAGTATTTATCATATAAAAATTCGGTTTTTTTACTTCAGGCAATATTGTGACGTCACAATGTCCGATCAGCTATTATAATATATCAAATCATATCTACAACTCATGTGCTTTTAGAATATGTAATAAAAATTGGGGGTCACCTTTCATTCTAAGGAGCTATATTTGATTATAAATAGGCATAATTATTAGCATATGTAATATTTGACGCACGCGTACGCCAGTGGCTGTCTCTTATACACATCTAGATGTGTATAAGAGACAAGTATAAGCCCATTTAATATTATTCAGAAATGACGAATGGTTAAGATGATATGACGTCATCAACGTTTTGAGAAAAGAAATATAATTTTTTTCTTGTTTTTAAATTCAGATGGCAATATGATGACGTAACAATGTCCGATAAGCTATTATGATATATAAAATTACACATCTCAATAATGAGTACAATCTTGCAGTAAAGTATTTAGTTTGTTATGTTCTATTTCTTATCAAAGCCCTTAGTTTTTGTACTATATAAGTAATAAAAAATAATATTCGATTAAAACAACAATATAGTGTCGTGAAAAAATTTGCAATAACTTACCATCTTCAATTTCCTCTGAAAAAATAACAAAACAGTATGATAATCAATGTTCATAAAAAAAAAAAAGTAATTAATAAGTGGTAAATTAAAAAAAAAAATTGAAATGCTCAAAATGGCCTGAAACGTGCTCTAATTTAATCTAAATGTGATTTCAAGCATTTTCAAAGTTTGACACACGCGTACGTGCGCGTTATTACGCGCACGCGTAAAATTTCGGTAAATTACATTTAACATTGACTTGAAGTTAATGCTCACTTAATACGATTTCGAAATGGTAATTGGTTAGGCTGATATGATCGATAATGTAAAAACACAAAATTGCGCGTAGATGACGTCACGCATAACTGCGCACTTTGAAAACCTTATTGTGACTATTCCAGGCCAAGCTAAATGTTTGTTGAAGNNNTTTGTTGAAGCGTGCATGTATGAATCTCGTGCCAATTTTTAGATATCGTGCTAACAAGAAATGGGAAAAAAAAAAGAAGATCTCTGACAATAACAAGAGGTGATCCGCTAGTGTAGCGGATCACCAATTATCTCACAAACAATTTAGGCTTCTCTTTTGAAAAAGAAAAAAGCTCATGCTAGATTTTTAAAATTTTGGGTAAATCGGGCTTGGGCATTGAAAATTCATTTTATTTTTAATTATAAGAAATTAATGCAAATCTGACCCACAGAATTTCATTTCCTACAGAAAATATCTATTCTGAGTTTCACTTACAGCTGCCTGGCCACCAGCTCCCATGATTGGTTGAAAGTTACTGCCATCAATACTGTAAGATACTTTATATGATGTCACCCATTGATCATAGCCTCCGTTGCGACCTTGTGTGATTACTCCAGTTACTTCTTTCAAAGCACCAATATCAGCTTGAATCCATTGGTTTTGGTTGTTGGATTGTGCAGCCCAAGCACCAATACCACCACTTCCTGGTGTGATGTTGAGTCTACCACGTGTAGCTCCATGTTGTGCATTATACTCACTGGATGCTATTAACTGGATATCACGACTCTCAATTCCCAAAGCTCCAGTGCAGAACTGTTCTGCTGGTTCAGTATCTAGAAAAATTAATGGTTACATTATAAATATCTGACTAAATAAATACCAGTCATTAATTAATGAAAGTCATTAAAATATCCTGCATACTATGCTTGCCATTTATTCCACTGAATAGGCCTGGCATTTCAAATTTCACACCAACTGCTTTGACTTTAACTTAAAAAAAAAATTACTGATGATCGTAAAATTATAAGTTAAAAAGGAACTGGTAATATGTTCCAATTCAAAAATTATGACAAAATAAGAAAATTATTTCCTTGACTGCCTCTATTTGATTTTAATTTTATGCCATTTGCAACTACATCCTGTAAGAGATTTTTAAGACAACACCCTTCTTCTTGTAACTCGAAATGGTGCACCCAACTTATGCTTCCTTTCCTTGTTACTATACCTGGGCATCCAAGGATCTCAAATCTCATACTGATGTGCCCATTCCATCGCAGAGGATGGATTCGAATAAAACGTGCTTGTATCTCAACTGGGAATAGATTGCTAACAGGAGTATCCTTGTCATTATTACCAACAAATTCCTGAAAAAGGGGAAAAAATGTTCATAGTCAATCATATTCTTGAGGTTCAAATTGTACAAAGAAGGATTAGCCACAATTTTTACAATTATATTGTTATATGAACCCTAGCGTGTCGCGAAAAATGTCTACATAAACTTTGGAAAATCCCTTTTCAGAATATCTCATCATCCAATGAGGTTTGAAAGTATAATACATACTCCAAGTATTGAAATACACGCCATCGTGTTGGGATTCAATATTTCGACATTAATTATGTCATCATTCCTGATGATGACATAATTAATGTCGAAATATTGAATCCCAACACGATGGCGTGTATTTTAATACTTGGAGTATGTATTATACTTTCTTATCTGAGATTAATCAGTGGACCTTTCGGCCAATGAGGTTTCTATTTGAAAAAATGACATAATTTGTGTTCACAACAAACAGTTGAGAAGAAGCGAAGTTTTGAATCGCATGACTTTGCACCACAATGCGCTGAATGTCTTAGAAAGGGAAAACTATTATTTACATGTCTAGGCTAATGCATACTTTGTACAAAACATTTACTTAGGCTGGCCTCGTACTCGTACATAAGTAATAACATACCCTGCAAAAGGTCTAGTCTTAGATGTTTATGACAGCGCGGCGCTTTTGGGCTTCAGTACCACTTTTTGCACCACACTCGCAACGAAGTAGACTACTTACTTTTTCATTAATAAACTCCTAGTTTTGCACCGAAAATGGTATATAAAACTGATGGAAATTTGGGAATCAGGCCATATAAAAAACATCAGTTATTATCACCCTATCATATATAATTATAGGCTTTTATTTACACAAAATTTAGAAAAGAGACATGCTGATAATATTTTCTTTTTTAGTAAAAACCAATAAAGGTCAAATACAAGTTGAATAGGTCAAAGGTCAATATATTAATGTCAAAGGTCAGATAATTGATGTCACTCAATAAAATAATTATACAATTTAGTAAAGTATGCAAATTCAAAATCATTTATATAATATTATTAAATCAAAGAAAATTGCAAATTTTAGATGAAATGTTAAAAATGATAGGTCAAAGGTCACAATTTAAAAGTCAAAGGTCAAAATATTTTGTATCACTGGAACGCTTATTTAATATGAATCAAAATAAAAACAACTTGTAATGGAACATTTTCAACAATAAAAAAATTATTACAGTTTATTTGTAGTAGAGTCTAATTTCTTTCATATACAGCAAACTCTCTAGGGAGTAATTGACTACAATACATTACAACTATAGGTGCTAATGGGTTAAATAACTATTTAATTATTATTATTATTATTATTATTATTATTATTATTATTATTATTATTATTATTATTATTATTATTAATGATATAATTACTATTGAATGAAAATTAAATTTTACAAATAGATAAAGTAAAGAGCTTACAATCGGTTGTCCGCTGTTACTAGTAACCGTCTCCCAATTATTACCATCCATACCATATAGGACCTCAAACGATGTCACCCATTGGTCGTAGTTACCATTGCGTCCCTGGGTTACCACACCAGTCACACGTTTCGCTATAAACAAGTCAGCTTGGATCCATTGATCACGATTATTGCTCCTGGCTGCCCATGATCCAATGCCATCACTGTCTGGTATGATGTTCAGTCGAGCACGGCGTGCACCATGTTGAGCATTGTACTCGCTCGAAGCACGGATGTTTCCTGATGGGATAGCTCTTGACTGCATACCCAAAGCATGTGTTGTACAATCTTTACACAATAATGGGAAACAAATAAAATATAAATAATTGTATTTTCCTTTTTAAGACAAAAAAATAAGATTTATAGATTTATAGGGCAGTAATAAAAATAACTAATTAACAGATGGATGATTAATTAACTAATAGTAAATTTTCAATATGGATTGTAGATTCACATTCCATAGCTATTTGCCTATTAATTACTACCAAAACGCACAACACTTTCTACACTATTTTGAAAATTAATTACAAGAGCTTGACTTAATTTCTTTTTAAAGTTTTTTTTATAATGCATTTATATTATCAATACAACTGACAAACACCACTTCTAATTTGATTAATTTCAAATGAATAAAAAGATTAAAAAGGGAAAAAACAAGATTTTCTAAATGCTAACCAAATTACTTTGATAGAAGACAATAACTTACCTTCAGGAATTTCTACCTCCACTTCCTCACCTGAAATATTGAATAACATTATTTTGTTGTTGTTAATATCTTTTAGCAAATCATTTATTAAGTCATCTTATGAATTTTATCTGTTCAAAATTCAAACAAATGCACAAATATGGGCACATAACACAAATTTGTCACACAAAATTTGGTAGTGTAGACATAGGTTAACAGTTGCTTTGAACTGAAACAGGCAACCAGGTTTTCTGTCAAATAGCATCCATTTTCACTTTGTTAAATAATTATGATATAACAAGTCATACCTCTACAGCCTAAGATTTCAAAGCGCAGACTAATGTGACCAAACCATGCAGTAGGGTGAATGCGAACATACTGTGCTTCAACCGACGTTGGGAACATGTTGGTAACAGCAGTCTCCTGGTCAGTATTTCCAGTAAAAACCTTCAGGAAAAACAAACATTAATTTTGAAGATTTAATTCCTTAAAAAACACTCTGTTATCAACTATTTGATCAGTAACCAATTGATATTTAAAATTATACATGTTATTCACACAAATTTAAAATACATTTTGGCATATACCAAGCAATCATCATTAATTAAAGGCTAACTGTATATAAATTGAGGTATGCAGAATTCCTTCAAAGGATTTATTGCAGAGGTAAAGTGAGTAGTTACCAGCATGTTCTGCATTGGGTACAATAGTCTCTTTCCATAGTGCAATCAACTATCATTAAGAAATAAATATATTTTGCTTTTTCTAATAATAGTACATAGTTTAGAATTATTAAAAACACAAAATATGTATTTGTGTCTGTAATTGTACAATTAATTTACTGATTACATATAATGTATGCATAAATCATAATACCATTCAAAAAAATGTAAAAAATCATTACGAATATGTAACTGACCAATGTATGACCGCCTTCCTCAACTGTCTGCCAATCACCTCCATCGTTACTGTACAACACTTCAAATGCAGTCACCCATTGGTCAAGGCCACTTCTTCCTTGTGTGATTACACCAGTGACAGTCTTGACAGCACCAAGGTTGGCTTGGATCCATTGGTCCAGGTTGTTAGTTTGCGCAGACCAGGAACCAATGCCGCCACTGTCTGGACGAATGTTTAGCCTTCCACGTTGCGGGCCGTGTTGAGCATTCCACTCACTCGACGCTTGAATATTATCATTTGAGATGGCGTTTGATGCCACTCCCATGTAATCAGTGCAGTTGGCTGCTTAAAAGAAAAAAAAATGACATGACAACTTGCATGTATTTTATCCATCAGCCATTAGGTCATAAAGTGGATAAAAGGATAAAATATTAGGGAGCTTTCGACTGCACGACGACGGTAGGACGTAGAACGCAATGATGTCACTAAAGTCACTTGCTAAGTTCACCTCGCCGAGTGGATTCTGCAACGCAATTTGGCAAAATCTACGTATGCTGAGAACGTAGGACGCCAGATAGGATGGCCACACATGAACGATTCCCTTCTAGCGTCGTGTCTCGCACAAATCGAAAGACTCCTATTGTAAGCTAAGCCACGCACTTACTGTGCCCAACGGTCATCGGTCGACACGATTCTATGAAGAACGCAACGCGATGTTGCATGCACAACTGATCGTTTTTAATGACGATCCGTTCAATTGACAATCAGCAGATGGCATTGTGAGTTGCTACGTTTTTTTAATGCTGTGTTCACATCGTGTACGGAACACAGTTGTTCGGGTTAAGTATGTATGCGATTGATTGGTTGGAACCAACCAAGCTTGTTGCTGATTGGTCCAAAAAAAAAAACGTACAATTTCAAGATACTGGCTCTCAGATCCATCGGTCCAGATTGAAAATCGTACGAATTTTATATGAACGGTCCTATTCTTTACCATTGAACCCATTTTTCTCCGGAATCCGGGCTTGATGTGAACGTAGCTTTAGACTAAAACTAATGTTGAAGGTTATATTTGAATATGTCATCTAAAAAGCTATTTTTCAAAACACCTTCTAAACTAAACTAAAGACACACTTTTATTTAACCATTATCTTACATAAGAAAACATGAAGGACTTTCAGAAATGACTTGATTTTCTATATGACTTCATAACTTTTTTTTGTTTTAAATTAGGATACACTTTTAATTATATTCCATATTTTTATGGTCTTAATATATATATTCAAATCGTAACAAACATATAAATTCAAATTTTTGTAAATTAACATTAACATGAATTTACTTTAATTACTTCCACATTGTGTACTCAATTACACTTACCGCCTGGTGGTATAGGGATCGGTTCTCGACAGCCAAGAAGTTCAAATCGGAGACTGATATGCCCATGCCACTGAGTTGGGTTAATACGGATGTACCTGGCCTGGATTGGCTCAGCGAAGTAATTGTACTGTCCGGCAAACTGATTATGATTGCCTTCAAATTCCTGCAATTAATGTTTGATGTATAGTTAATATTATTTATAAACAGGGGTGGTGCGTGGGGAATTTTTCCCCCCAGAAAAAACTTGTATTGCCTCCCCAGTTCCACCCCCCACCCAGAAAAGAAGTAAAACCACAATTCATCGGGACGAAAAAAAAATTATATGTATTTTCTACATATTAGCAGACTATCTATATATGATATCGATTAAACAAGCCTCTGAAACCCCTAAATTGTCATATTTTTGGGGGGCTCTGGCTCCGGTTTACTTTTAAAGCATTTTATTGACACCAGACCACGCCCACATTGCTGTCATCAGGGACCTTGTCCCACCAAAATCATACCTTGCCCCTCACTTTGCCCCCCCTCCCAAATTTTAGACGCTGGCACTGTCACTGTTAATAAATGTTATATTAACAAAATATATGTTACATAGTTTTACATCAGAATGCCAATGGAACAACCTTGATTTATAAATATCATTGTTGCCAGGGCATAACATTATACCTAATGATATTTACCTGTGGGTTTCCATCTTCATCACTAACAGTTAGGAATGTTTCCCCATTCTGACTGTACTGTACATTGTAAGCAGTGACCCACTGTTCATGATCAGATCTCCCTTGCGTTGTTATTCCGGTAACCATGACAATATCGCGGGTTCCAAAGTCCACTTGGATCCATTGATTGGCATCGTTTACCTGTGCGCTCCATGAGCCAACATTGCTTGATGTTCTACTGGAGTGATACCGGGCCCCAAGAGCACCGTGAATCGCATCCCATTGACTGGAGACGGAAAGGCTGCCATCTGGAATGGATCCATCTCGCATACCAAGCGGACTAGAGCATTCTGGTTCAGTTACATTCATCTCTTCTATTAATTAAATATATATATTCAATGTAACACATTCCATTCAATATGTAATACTGTCAAAATTTAATATGATGTAGTATATTTAAATTATGAATAATAATAAATAAATAATTAGTGTTAATAACAATAAAAACAATACTCATAATAATAGTAGTAATAATATTAATAATGACAATAGTTATAGTAACAACAATATCAATAAAAATAATACAAATGACAACAATAATAATCAGTTCAGTACAGTGTCATCTGCAAGAGTAGTAATAATAGACAAAATATTTATCAGTTGATATTGATGATAAAGTTTATAAGTGCCTAAGAATTAATAACTAGAGATTATACATATATCAGTTTGTGTATTAAAGTCTTGGAATAAGCTGAGAGAATCTATATGCAAATAATGAAATTTTGATAGATCACAGATTTTGACAATTACCGTTACAACCAAGAAGTTCAAACCGCATGCTTATGTGTCCATTCCATGCTGTAGGATGAACACGCAAGAACTGTGCACTGATTGGTGTTGGAAACAAATTGGTCACAGGCGTGTCACGATCGGTATTGCCAACAAACTCCTGGAATAAATAATCAGTTTAAAAAAATAGTGACCAATCAAGTGTAAATGCTGTTGACTCTATACAAAGAGTGCTATATAAATGCTAAAAAATTATTATTATTATCATTATCATTATCATTATTATTATTAATTAAAAAGCTGAAGCTTTGTCAAATGACTCTATGGGATAGCTAGAACCTCCCAAATCTTTGTATTTGTTTGCAAAAAATTTACAAAACCCAATGTCACATCATTCCATGTTAAGAATTCAAGGCCTTGAGGAGTTTGCCTGTGTTCTCCATTTGACTTGGGCTACTACTTTATCATTAAGGCTAAGTTCATCCCATGTAGTATGGACAGGTGCAAGAATCACTCCAGTCTTGCATCATGCACGGTTTGAGTATTAGTCTAAATGTAGCCTATATTATAACAGTTCTACAAACATTCATAATTAGAAGTGGCATTATGAAAAGCAGACTACACATCTGCTTTGAAATTACCAGCATACGTACCTCAACTTGGTTTCCATTTCCAACTAATTCTAACCAGGCCAGGCTGTCTTGACTATACTGCACTTGAAAGGTGATAACCCACTGGTCAACATCACTCCTGCCCTGGGTGATTATTCCCGTCAATGTCTGTGATGAACCCAAATCGGCCTGGATCCACTGTGAATGATCATTCCTCTGGGCAGACCAAGCACCTGTTTCTGACCCTTCTCGACCTATGTTAAGCCTTGCACGTCGTGCACCATGGTTCTGGTCGTATTCCGTTGAAGCAGTCAAACTCTGTGTTGATATTTGTCCAGATTCCATTCCCATGGGCTCCATACATTCACCTAATATAAATATTTGCATATATAACTCAAGAATCAGAAGGGTTTATTCTGTTATATCTCTGTTTTACACATTTATTTATATATTTTACTTTTCAAATTTTAATTATGTTATTTTCATACTCCTATAACAATTTCAATTAATTATATATTATTATATATTAAATGTCAATTAGGCTTTTGACTTACCTCCTTCACTATCTTCATCAGGAACTACCACAAAAACAAAGAGAGAAGTCATTATTGATTATTCATTTTTGTAGTTTTATGCACACAAAAAAATCAAGATCGAGATTTAAGTGGCAATACTGTAGTTGGTAAATGTTCATTAAATAAACAAATTACCTTCCAACTAAAACTGAGAGACTCATTTTGTCCTTGCCTTATGTTATGTATACTATTAGATGAACAAACTTATACATACTTATACTAAAGAGAGACATATGATATCTTAAAGAGTACCTGCACAACCAAGAACCTCCAATCTCATACTGATGTGGCCATACCAGACAGAGGGTTTAACCCTGATAGCAATTGCCCGCACTGGTACCGGTATGTGGTTTGTCACATGGCCATTTTGGTCCATGTTTGCTGGGAAGTACTGAAAACCAATGTAAAAGTCTTGTAAATAAAAACATTTTAAAGTTGATGAAAGTGAGTTTACAAAACAATACATACTTGAAAATTGTCTCCCGTAAAACCTGGAATTGAAGCCCTGGGCTTCTTCTCCCTGGGATTTTTCTTGGCTCCTTTGCAAAGTAAAGACAGGGGCTTCTTTTCAAAATGAATGCTGTAAATTTTGTGAATTTGTACTATAAAACAATAAATAAGGCCACTGTAACATCAACCTGTATCATGGAGTGTATTTAACTGGCATTAAATCACCTAAACTACTGTAAAATCAAGCTTGTTTTTAATTTAGTTTTTTTTTTTGGAAATTAATGTACAGTGTATGTACTGTACTGCACTATCTCGAAAAGAACCTATGCTATCTTTTCCAGATGAGCTTTATTTCAAGGCTAATTTTGCAAACTAAAGAGTTTGCAAACTAAAGAGGGACTTCAATTCGAGATGGGCTCAACTGAGCTTCAATTCAAGGTTTTAAAGTATCAGTATATTGTCTAATTAGAAACCAGAAAGGACTCCACTGGAAATACATACATAATATCATTTATATAGCACTATTTCATGAAGATCAGTGTGCTCTAAGTGTGGACTACAGTAGCTCATACAGTGTCTTTCTTCTCCCCTAAGGGTCCCTTCGTGTCTGATCTGGCCATTAAATCGTTACCTGCTACACTCGTCTATCCACAACAGGGGCTGTATGGACCAGTACACCGGGGTAACCCTCTACTCATCTAAAAGATGTACAGGGTCTTTAGAGTGCACATGAGCCAATTGTGTACACTGGTCATACGGTTTATAGTCCTTATCCGAAAAGAATTGTTCCACCTCCAGAACCACAGGCGAGCCAATATGGCTGTAGGTTGTGGCGCCACTGCCGTAACAACTCAGCTGATAAGTCTTTCAAATTCTGGAGGTTGTCTCTGGTGCATCAATCAATATAGGGTAAGATTTAGACAAGATATGATATCCTTGTATTTTCCATAGCATGTTAATGGAAGGCACACTTACTTTGATTTCATTATTGCTGTCCAAGACATGCTCCCACGTTTCTCCATCTTCTGTAAAGTCAACAGAGTAAGCCTCAACCCATTGATCTATACCATTGCGCCCCTGAGTGATAAGTCCGGTAACCATTGCTGGTTCACCAAGGTTAACTTGTAACCACTGGTCATGGTCGTTATTCTGAGCAGACCAGCTACCTCCATTTGTATCATCAGCAACAGCATTCAAGCGTGCATTGTCTGCTTGTAAGCTGTCATCAAATTCGCTGGATGCTTGAAGGCTGGCAGATATCAGAGTGCCGTCTTGCAAGCCCATTGGTTCAAGACAAATTTCTGGTTCAATAGTGTTTGTACGGCTTGCGCGTACCTCTGCAATAAGCCAAAAAAAGGTACTGTAAGTATGTGTAACTACCATACTTTTTAATGCTTTGCTTTATCTGTTATTATTTCTGTCATCTATTCTCAACTGTTCAAAATAGAACATGTCCAAAATGTGTAAATGACATTTCTAGGTGTTCTCAGAGAACAGTAACAAGAAATAATACTGATAATATTAGATAAGCTGTCCAACTGGGAACATTAGAAATGTGTAATGACATAAACACTCGTGTAACACTTCAGGCCTACTGCAGAAACAATACTCTTACATAACACTCTTAAAACTTATTTGAGACCTGAAAATTTGGGTGTCGTCTCAGGGTTCAGCCTACAAATAGAGGGTTAGTTTAGTTTTAAAAGACTGAAGATTTTTTTTGGTGTTCTGAAAAAATGGTCTTGAATTAAAGGGCTCTGGAAATCTTTTTTTCTTTAAAAGCTATATCTTGAGAGAGGTACATTGTGGAACCATTTTTGTGAACATACCGTCACATCCGAGAACCTCTACTCGCATGCTAATATGTCCACTCCAAGATGTTGCTCGGATCTGGACTGAACGAGCTTCAACCGGTTCTGGGAAGTAGTTAGTCACTGGTGTATTACGATCACTATTTCCAACAAAATCCTGCAATCAGAAAAAAAAAAATACTTACATTAGCTCTAAAAACCTTCAGTTTTAACTAAAATCTATTTTAAAAATCTTTATTATTATTTAATATAGTGAAACCAAGGAAAGTATCAACTATTAGCAGCCTTATCTTTGTACAAACCAATAAAAAGAGCTCAGGGCAAACACTGTACTTACCATTGGCTGTTCATTTTCATTCAAAACACTGAAGTAATGGACACCATCAAGGGTGTAGGACACTTGGTACGAAGTCACCCATTGGTCAAGATCTTGTCTACCTTGAGAGACAACACCAGTTACCATGAACTCGTGTGGTAGGTTCACTTGAATCCATTGACCGGGGTTATTGAACTTTGCAGACCACGAGCCACGCAGAGCTCCACTCTGGAGACTGTTGAGACGTGCACGGGAGGCTCCATGGTTTGGATCCCATTCAGTTGATGCCTGAAGTTGGAAGTCATGAATCAAGCCACTCTCGACTCCAATTCCGCGATGACAAATATCTTGTGAGAAAAATTACAATGGTAACCATGAGGCGTGTTAGAAAGTACTTCATGTTTCAGTATTTGTACAATGTATACATTTTTAATGATATAATTATGAAGTTTCTGGGATGGATGAAATATATGTAAGAAGTACCTTCTAATAATGTTTATCTTTGAGTTCATCATCTTTTGATACATTCAATTAAATAGTAAAGTAAATTTTTAAATGTGATTTTAATATTTGTTACTTTTTTATGTACAGTAGTGCAAATATTAAACCAAGAATTAACTATTTAGTATTTAAAGTTGAAATCAAATCTTAGTTTGGCTTACCCTCACATTCGAGACCATCACCTTCAAAGCCTGGCAAACAGAAACACCCATGAACACCTTCGTTGGTTGTGCATTCGGCTGATGAGCTACAGGTTAGATTGAAACACGCAATAATTCCAAGACCTTGACATGAGCATTCTTGCGTACAGTCATTTGATATCCAACTGTCACCAACCTACAAGTGAAATTAAGTAACAAGAAATATTGAATAAAGCCGACATGACGACTTGAAGTAAACTAGAAAAAAAAGACTCATTTCTACCTTATGGAATTATCAATAATAAATTGTGTCAAATACCCTGTAATTAAAGAAATCGTCAGTTGTGCACCCGCACTCATCCACAGAGACGCATTCTATTCCATTCAGAACAAAGCCTTCATCACATTCGCATGCTTCTACGCAAATATCTCCGCAATCTTCTTCAGGGATGGTGAAGGAACATGTGTCTGGGCATGCTGAAGCACATGGAGAGTAATGGCTGTGTGCCCCACATTCAATTGCTGAAAGAAGAAATTACAATATAAACCAAGAATTTTATATTATAAAATCATAGCAGTTTTGTGATTCCAAGCAGATCATTTCACTTGTTTTACCTCCTTCCTACTACTGTAAGTACAAATGACAACAAAACACAAATGACTGGGTTCTCCACTGTATGCAATTCTCTAATTTATGCAAGAACTACCATAATAGATTGTTCCACTATCTGACCTTGTTTGTTATTTAAATAAATCAATAATTTAATTGTTTACCAAGATAAACTTTTGTTGTTCCCAAAGTCAATGTTAGTAAATACAGTACAAGTAAAGAAGTCAAATAGCAATATTTAGAGTTTAGACTGTGATTTTATTTTAAAAGAGTTTAAGGCCCAATAAAAAAAAATATTAGTTTATTACCCTTGTGCACATGTCTTCTATGGTAATGAAAAAAAAAAAAAATTGAACATTTTTTTTATTTTAAACTTTAAAATTTTTTTTTATTATTTCATTTTTTCAAATTATATTGTGTAGATATTGTTTGCATTTTCTCAATCATGTTTTACTTTAAATATCAATGCACCAGCAAACAACCCATGGGTGATATTTGGCTTTAGCAAAATAAAACAGTTTTTTTTTTTTTGCCTCCCTCCTCACTTTTCCAGCCTAGATAGGGTGATAAATAATAATATTTTGTATGGGGCCTAATAATAATTCAACCTTAAGGCATTCTGCCAATGGATGAGCTTTCATAGGTATCTGTAGACACTAGCACGTCCTCTACTGGTCTACATTGAAGCATCATCCATTCAGGTGACACCTTTTATAAGTTGTATAAACTTACAGTTAAATAACTTCACTGAAACTGAAAGAGCAATTACTTCCTCTTTCAGCTAAAAAAAAAATAGATAAATAAAATCCTGCATATCACACTAGAAATTTGTTTTCCCTTTAAAACAAAGATATTAACATTTATTATATTGTAATTATCTACTAAATGTAGGACAAAAACCACCCTGGACAATACTGACCTGGTCAAAAACCACCACAGTGGATTATGTACCACTGTTAAAGGGGAGGGGGCAGTGGTGTGGACAATGTTTGGTGGCATGGTTTTTAGCTTGTGATTGCTGAAATCTACAATGCTTATTAACCTACACGCATGTTGTCAAAAGAATTAAATGAATTAAAGGCGCATAATAGAAAGTCACAATGTATTGTAGAACTAGATAAAAATAAGCCCACCCAACATTGTTCGCCCTACTGCCCCATCACTTAAACAATGGTATAGTCCATTGTGGGTGGTTTTTGTCTGATTTCTGATCTACTTACGACAAAGTTCGGCAGTTCTGAACGTTTCTAGGAACACACCCTCTTCGCGGCAGGCCTGGTAGTAGGCATCTAGGTTGTTACACAGTTGTTCATCATTGCCGATGTGGCATGTGTCAAAGACACAGTCATCAAAATAAATTTGGGGATCAATGGTATCATGGCAGGCAGCGAACGTGCTGTCAGGGCCAGTGTCAGTGATTTTACCACAGTATTCGTTGGATGAGTACACCGCACGGGCATCATTTGTACAGGAGCTGGTAACTTCTTCGCTTGGTTGACAACTAAATGGAAACATTGGATAAGTGAATTGTATCTTCTTAAACCCTGTTTGCATTGGAAAGGAAGGGACTCTACCATGGTATAATTTAAGTGCTGCTGTTCACACTTGGATTTTAATATGCCGCAGTAGGTTTAAGCAAAGAGTATAGAATTGTATGAGGTCCGACTGCTCTGATTTTGTATGCATGCAATGAAATGTTAAAAAAAGTACTAAGACAAGATAGGTGGCGCCCTATAAAAATTTGAATACAGTAGGTACATGCTTTTGAAGGATGCCCTCTAATTAGTGCTTAGTGGTAGTACTTTGCGAGATAGGATTGCGTTTCACCGAAAAGCCTGAAAGTCGGACCTCTTGCAGTCCTATACGCTTTGGTTTGAGATTTTGCGCATCGCCGCATACCTGATCATTATAATCCAATCATGGATAGATTGTAGAAAAAATTCAGCAATGCGCATGGTATTAGCAGATAACTAAGTTGTTTTGGTTAAATAAATGTACATTGAATTGAATTGCAGCTCACACTAAACGGTGAACAACGTATATATTCTTTCTGGGCAATGTTCCACACTGGATTATTTTTGTTCAAACTGACCAGGTATATGCTTGACCAAAAAAAGTACAATCTGTTTGTTTGTTTTTTCTGTTTTTGGGGGGGGGGGGGGGCATTGTGGGGGGGGGGGGGCAAGTGCTTGTATTCATGCACTGTGGAACATTGGGATGATTTTAATATTATTGTTATTATATGATTCATTGTGTGTTGGTACTTACACCGGATCAACATTCCAGCTCTCTCCCCATTCATGAACATTGTCTGTTAAGGATCCATCAGGTTTCACTAAATCATCACGTCGGTTGCTGTTACAGTTACCACACAGGCCTTCCAAGTGCTCACGGTACTGTTCACCAGTACCTGTTTCAACACGGTTTTTTCCATCCCATGTTAGCCAGAAATCATGGCCTGTATTAACAAGGATATCCCTACCACTCATCTCAACTGAAAGACTTTCAGATGGGGAGTATGGTAATACAATTTCTCTGCCATCGATCTGCAAGTAAAAATGATGTTTAGTTTACAAAAATTACTTATATAATTTAAACAAACCAGCAGTTTAAGAAACTATATATTACCTGGATGAACTGATGTATTTAACAGAACTTAGGCAAGACATTTTTTACTTCTTGTTTCACAAACTTATTTTTTTAAAGACCCTCAGAGGCGGGTGGAAAAAAAAATGAAAATAAAATTTTGTTTTCTTGTTTAGCAAATACGACAGAAGTAAAATTAATATAAAATTTCGTTGTTGAATGTAACCAGTGTAGTAATGGGATGGTTAAATGCTTTAAATTTATATAAATAGGAAGAAATATATATATATCTTATTTTTGGAGATTTCAAGGCAGTGGTGGGCGTAATAAAAATAAAGAAAAAATTTTATTTTTTTATTTTTTTATTTCCAGTTTTTCGTAGCGACGGGTGTGCTAAACGGCCAAAAATAAAATTTTATTTTATTCTAAATTATCAATATTGGAGGGCTGCGAGTTCGCGAAACAAAGTATAAAAAAGTCTTACCTTACTGCGAAAAAAATTAATGTAGGTCTATTTGTCTGTTTTAGTATGGCCTATTTGCTAATTGGCAAATTATATATACGTATTCACAAAATAGACCATAAATCATTGAATACTTAATTGTTATTCTGTGTCTCATTGGGAATTACTTTATTTGAATTAGCAACTCTGCCTACAAGTATGAGAAGAAGCAATAATCACTTTTAGTTCAGTAAGAATTTATAATAAATAAAAAATTCTATATGAAATTTAACAAAAATAAGGCAGAACACTTACAAAAGTTACATACTGCCGATTCAGACGTATCTCATGTCCGCTAACATTGACAACAACATATTCAGCCAATGCTACTCCTCCATATCCATTTTTAAACTGATTCTTCACAGTGACTGAGAAGAGAGGGGGATCGTTGAGTGTATCCCTGACAAAGGTATACGAACAGTTGCCCTGGAAATCAAACCGTTTTCCATCAAAGTTTACGTAATGTGGATCTCCCCATCCAGAGCACTTGCAACCTAAAACAAAAGCATCAAATACTTATGTTTATAATTTAAACTGATGAAAATACAAAGTTTAATTTATTGTCAAATACTAAGTAAATATTTCAATATTTAATTTACAGTATAATATTTAGATGAAAATGAAAAGAAATCAGAGAATACAAGTAAAGGCAGTTAAACCTACCTCGCCTCCCTTCAGAATTAGGAAAGAAAAGAAGATTGAAAGAGAAAAGAAGGTAACAATTATGTCAAATTCAAGAATTTTTATGACTTGATAATACCTCAATTAGTAGTTACCAAAACCCACTCTTCAGAGCAAATCAAAGTAACAACATTTTACAGAGGTCCCAAGTTTCCCACAACTCACAGGATTCTCCTGGAAATTGGGAATGACTCCCACACTTCCATGAGCAAGTAAGAATCTGCCGGAAAATAACCCATCTGCTGCAAATTCCCATTATTTGCATGCTTGTTTTTACAAGTACAGTATTTAATACCGTATTATCAACTATCTCCTTAAAGTCAGTGCCAATGGGTGTCACAATGCACAGCAAAATATAATCAGAATTATTAAGAAAGCTCATTTAAACAGACCTCCTGGATGTGGATTCTTTTAACTTAAGACCAATAATTTCAGATCTGGTAGTTGTCAATTACGTTACAGATCCAGATTAAGAAATCCCATCCAAATCTGCTCTTGCAAAAGCACATATCAATCATCAATGTTTGTATAAATCCCATATTTGACCCAACAAAATAACTTCTGAGTATGGACATACTAAGATATTTTTGATAAAATATTAGAGGAAAGCATATAAAATCATTTTAATTCAATCTACTAATTTACAGTTAGATGAAAACGAATAGAAATCAGAGGATACAATTAAAGAAAGTTAAACCTACCTCTCCTCCCTTCAGAATTAAGAAAGAGAAGAAGATTGAAAGAGAAAAGAAGGAAACAATATAATGAAGAAAGTATATAAAGATAAGTGTACAATGGATGTAATATGATTGAAAGATGACATTTTTTTAATAGACATTCTGGTTTCTATTTTCAAAGAATTACAATAGTACAAATAAAAAACTAAAAATGATAAATATCATGAATATCATAAGTATACAAATGCAGGCTATGTTACCATTGCATTAAATCAATGTCCATAACCTTATGTAATAATATGTATGCCTAAGGCCATATCCTGGATATATCCAACATTATTATTCATCTGTATTGCTAGCTGTCTAATACTGTTCTCAATTTTCCACCCTCTACTCTTTTTAAAATCATTTCAATATTTCAATCAGTTCTTTATCTTAGACCATGTTCTAAACAACATATTTTACTATTTAACCAATCAAATAATTTCTTGTTCACTTTTGGCCAATCAGAAGTCAGATTAGTAGCAGTAACCAAACAATACTACACTTAACCAATCAGCTAGTTCAATTTTGGGTATCTAAAATACCTGTACTCATAAGCAATTCCAAGTGGCTGAAGCAAATCAAGGAGCAATAGTTTATGTAAAATGTTTAATATATATTTATAAACAATGGCACTGTTGGTTGGTAAAAATATAAAATAAGGAATATTTTCATGAACTCAGGAGATAGGAAAGTAAAGAAAAAAAAACTTACTACTGGGTCGTTCAGGACGGTTTCTATTCCTTCTTTCTCCTAAAAATATAAACATTAAACAAGTTACAATAGCAAACAATAATAATAACCAATAATTCTTATCCACGGTGCTAAAATAAATATTTTATCTGCACACACTTTGCTAGTTTGTACAAGCTATACTATTATACAAGCTACCTTTGTTAGATGATTAATAAAAGCAAAGAGTATAGAACTGCAAGAGGTTGTCGACTGCTCTGATTTTGTATGCACACAATTAAACGTTTAAAAAAGAACTACCACAAGATAGGTGGCATCCTATTAGAATTTGAATAGAGTTTGAAACTCACTTTTGAAGGTAGCTTGTGTAAGGATTATTTAAAAAAGGATACGTTCCAACGAAAGCCAGGAGAGTCGGATCTCTTGCAGTTCTTCTCTTTGACAAAAGGCTTAATATTAAACTTGATAGCTACAGATTTACAACAGCAAATAATAATGTTTAATTATTTCATTAATTACTCTGATCACTTAAAACATTGATATACGCATACACAATGCCTGCCCCTTGAATACGGTTGCTGCAAGTCCCACTTAACTACAGTGTAAATGTATGATAACATTTGTATTTTTGGGACTACACTTGTGTTTGTGGGATGATACGCCATGCCCTGTTCTGATTGTTGAGCTGTTTAAGTTTGATTGTCTCTCCAGAAAGATCCATTTTCAAATTCCAATTCCTGAAGATCATTCCAAGACATATATGTCTATTCATCACAGACATTCTGCTTTCATGCAAACACTCACATTCTACCAGGCACCCATTTATTGCATATAAAACGCCTAACCCAAGAAAGCAAATGGGCAGCATTAGATTCAAACTTGCACTCTTTATAGGTAGTAAGTTAAAAAGCACAACCATTTTAGCTTCAACGTCAAATACACATACAGTACTGTAATATTATGATCAGCCTGAACAAGTAACAGAAAATTAAAAATCAACTTACTTATTGCTGTGGAGATGATAAGAGGAAGGAGATAAGAGAGAAAAAGTAAAGAGGAACAATTAGTAGAGAAATATATGTTTCAGGCCAAGTGTAATTGAATGTCCCCAATCAATTTTCAAAAAACTGTAGAGTTTGTTAATTGATTGTCCCCGTGGACCAGGAAATCCAAACAATTATCAACCTGCAGGACAAGCTGGGCTGTAGCCAAGGCCTCATCGAGAGTTGAGGCTAAGGTAATGGTAGAATATGCGCCTTCCACAAAAAAAATCACCTCAAGGTGCTGACAGTATTCAGACCACAATCATATTATATAGGCTAGGACAAAAGCCTCCCTCCCACAGTTGGCATAGGGAAGAATAGGTAGTCCCAGACTAGTTAAATTTCAATTAATTTTTCTCATACTTGATTCCAAACCTCTCAAGTTAGTGGTGGGCTTATATTCATGAAACATTTTTACTATCAATATTATGATTTAATTCTTTTTTCTTTGTTCAACTTTATATCACAAGGTTAGTCGTAGTGACTTAAAAATCACTTAAACTTGGGATCCTCAAAATAAAAATGACTAAATTTAACTTTATTATCATTATCATTCTATACTTTATTCAAATCAAGACTGGGACAGATTTTTCAAATATTGGGAATTTTATTATTTTTTAATGTAATATCACAAAGGAGAACTTTCCATATACCAGTATATTGGTTAATCTAAGTTTATTTCAATAAAACATTCTGTTTTCACCATCATTATAATTATCATTATCATTATTGTCATAATTAATATTATTATTTCATTTTCATCTCATAATTATTCTTATTATGGTAATGGTAATAATGAAACCCTTATAATGTACATACAGTCTTTAATATGAGGAAAGACCAGTCTTTAGTAGTTGCTTCCAAATCTTAAGAGCTTTCCTTTGTCTACTGTATTATTTATATATATTATTTTAATAATTTATTATTTGTTCTTTGTTCTTGTAATAAGTGAAAGGTAAACTTAGATAATTTTACTCACCTCTTCGTGCTATGGTTTTTGTGAGATTTAAAAAGATAGGAAGAAGAAATTGTCATTGTGAGAAAGGCCAAATACATTTTCTTTACTTTTAGTAATTAGGGATGACATGGAGATCAGTTGAAAATGGCAGTGGCTAGGACATGTACTGAAGGGGATTAAAAATTATATGAACTTGAAACTGGAATGGAATAAGAGAAAAAAAAAACACAGAAGTACACCAATGCCAATGGGCATTAATTACTGTGTTTGGTATAAAAGAATTAAAGGATAAATAAGGGTAAATGAAAATTTAGAAGAATAAGCGGAAAAAGAATAAGGAATAAGAATAATACAAAAAAAGCAGGAGCAGCAAGAGAAGAGGATGAACATAGAGATTGATTTTTAATAAACAACTCTCTTTGAAATGATACACTAATCCGTTTCCACATTACTAATTATCTTCATTTAAAAATAGGGCAAGTTTAAGTAATCAAATAAAGTTGAAATCAATAAAACTACAGCTATTAATAATGGGATTGTGCAATACAATTCAATGCATTCTATAATAAGCTTAACTAACATGTAAATCAATATTGAAAATAAACATGGAAAATATTGAAAATCAATAAGCAAAACACAGCAACCTGTACACTGCAAACAAACGAGAATTCCAGGACACCTGTTGTACATGTTGTTGTTTATTTTAAGTAAGCTCCCATGTAATTTAAACCCTCCTCTATAAATCACTGTTTTGATACAAGTCACAATCCAAATATGCTGTTCATGAGTGAATTTGAAGATCGAAACAAATTTAGTGTTTGCTGATTTTTTTGCAGATGTTTTACTAAGAAATCATTAATCTGATTGCTAGTCACTGTGCAAAGAACATACAGAAGCGGAAATTAGCAAGGTAAAAAAAATCATAATTCTAAATTTCAACAAAGAGGCACTACCTTAAATATACAGTAAGTAAAAAAACTCAAAGCTCAACTCAAAGACAATATATCTATTAGGGAGCATTAATCTGTAAGTCATATTTCTACAATCAATAAGAAAATCTAACAAGGTGGGAAATATAAAGCACTTCAATAATTACCCACCAGCAATATACAACATTTATGTATAAGTTTACGTAATAAATGCACTAATGCCATTTATATCTGCTTCTGAGGTATATGTACAATTATAATATCAAGGCTATATACTTAAGTGTTAATGAGACATTTTTATACGTTGTAAGCTAACTTTATTAATAGAAAAAAATAAAATGTAATCTTAATTTTCTTATTTTCTATTCTATCAAGAGCAACTAGGCAAAATGTCTTCAAATTTGTTATTAAAAATGAATGTAATTGGCAGGTGGGGTTCACGAAACAGGGTAGAAAAAGTCTTGACTTACTACACAAAACGCTAATAATGTAGTTGCACTATAATTGTATACCACTATTAGTATAGGAAACACTACTGCTAAAAAACACTTCATGCTACTAACACCTTAATTGTTATAAAGCACTGTACAATATTCTCAAATAAGAGACATTATCAGCCCTACATAATTGCGTACTATAGTTCGCCCTACAATTCTGAAAATGTGGCGTGGTCTTGGATTTGCATACTAATAAGTACTATGCCTTCAGAAGTAGCTGATCAGCAGAACATAAGTCCTACTGAATACAATTCACTTTATCACTGCTAGACAGTGTTGTGTCCTGAAAGACAAGCATTTTATGGGGAAAAGCGCAACATAGATTAAAACTTGTTCATACCCTGACGTTCTTCTCCTAGATAAGCATGATATTTTTATAAAAGAAAAATTCAAAAAAAAAAAATGTTTAAAGAGCTTTCCAGATTTCCAACAGTTAAATATTAACTGTCCACAAAAATTTTATTTCACAAAACAAATGTGACATGCCTAAATATGGTCATGATGACATCACATCATGACCATATATAGGCACATCATGACTATATATGGGCATACAGAAGTTTCTGTCACAGGAAATTTGAAAGTATGGATAGAACTTAAGCTTAAATTTCTAAAGTGATGGTAATATTAAATGAGATTTTGCAAACCCCAATACTTATATAAACCATGTATTTGTAGCATTAGAATAAATATAAACAACTGACATGCCCTGTATAACACATGCTTCCATTCAATTATAAGGACACCAGAATCAAATCAGAATAAACATTAATCATCAGTAATTTTGGGAAAAAAATGACTAGATGAATTTTTAAACTTGTAATGGATTAAAAGACATGAAAATTAACAATAATTTTTTTTTTTTTCAAACCAACTCAGAAATTTTTTATAAAATTTTCTCTTCAAAGTTGAGACATATTGAAATATCTTTTATGATGGATGTAACAATGTGATAGCTGAATGTAAATGTATATATGCAACAACTTACGGCTCCTTTGTATTCTAGGTGCAACAACCTCACCATCTGGAAAAAAATAAACATATATATTGTTATTATTTTATTATCTAAATTAAATTAGATTGCTATTAAAGCCTACACCTTAAGCCTCATTATGTGACTAGTTTATTCAGCACACCTTAGAGATGTAGGAAAATAGTTTCTCCATACTGAGCTTGTTCCTCAGAAAGCATAAATTCACAAGTGTAGAGACATTGTTTCTATGCAAGCAATGTTATATTTGTATAGTAATACAATACACTACAAAAAAAATACTTACTACTATCAATACATCGGAATGAAACTTCTAGGTACTTGTATGTCCCCACACAAGGATCAGTGAACTCTCTATTACGAGCCACAACGTTGCATGCTTTCCTACTGTTGCAAACTGACATTACATGTTCTAGGGCACCCTCTGCACTGCATTCAGTATCTTCTATCGGGCCTGTTGGACATATTTCTCGGTTTGCACGCCCATACATTGCGCTGACAACATCGATGCGATTTCCTCCACAATTCATCCGTAACCGATCATTCTCACAAGCATGTTGGGTATATGATTCTAGAGCTTCTCGAGCTAAAATATTAAAAAATATATTCCTTCTAGTTTCATGAAATAACAAATCCTATTTCACCTTGTTTTAACATCACTTTTAGTTTACATTGGAATTGTCCCCACACTTTTATGATTCAATAAACTGTTCCACTATAAAATCTCGCATCCCCTTTGATATTGCTGACAATGTCCCCAAAAACACAGGGTAAAAATAAATGTGAACTTGCGTGTTTTGTGGAACACGCACATACTCCTTGCCTTGTTCTGATTAGATAATTGCACTTTGTATGATGTTACAATTAATGAGACAAATCTCTAATGATGTTGGTAGTTTACAAGTGAAGTACTTAGCTTAATAAACCTACTACTGCCATTTCTATATCAAGTGGGAACACATCTCAAAAACAATCAAGACATAAGCGTATACATCACATTATATACAGAATTGGAAATGGTCTGTTCATCCAGGTAAGTATATACAAAATAAAATAATTGCACAGTATAACTTACCCCCGGCACAACAGTAGGTCACTCGAAGCATCTTGCGAACACCTGGACATGGATCACCAAAAACTCTGTTGTGTGCTCTTACCGAGCAACTGCTACGGATCTCGCATTTTTCATGAACTGTCTGAAAGGAGCTTTCAGCGGCGCAGTCTACCGGATGGTCAGGCCGGCCATCGCATGTCTCTACCTCATCCCGACCATACAGGGCAGAAATGATGCGGATTTCTCCACTTTCACACTCCAACCTGAGTTTGTCCCTTTCACATACCTGCACGGTTTGATGCACGCAATCTAAAAAGGTGACATCATGTTATAGAAATGATATTATGAGGTAATGTTTCTCATTTTTTATGTGCTATTTATCTATTTATCTATTTATATTTATATACAGTATATAGTAATAATTTTAAGGCACCCTAATTGGTATGTTGCTGGAGCTTTTAAAATAAATTATTTAGTTATGCCTCTGTTCATACATACCAGGGGCGGATCCCAGGGGCGGATCCAGAAATGTCCAAAAGGGGGGGCCGGAATGGGGGGCGAAAGTTGGGCTGATTGAGCCAACACTGTCGTAGGGGGTCCAGGGCATGCCCCCACAAAATTGTGTTCTAGACGCCCGAACATAACATTTTAGGCATTCTGGGCTATCATTTTTTTTCTTTTTCTCTCTTTTTTCCCCTTTTTTTTTCTTTTTTTTACCTCCCAAAAGGGGGGGCCGGGGCCGGGCCGGCCCCGCCCCCTAAATCCGCCCCTGACTTAGTTGTGGATCAGTAAGGCCCTGATAG
>NW_022712725.1:810006-822749 GCF_011630105.1 Anneissia japonica
AAAGTATATAAAAATAAAGTAATAAATTACAATTGAAACTCCACCTATGTTCCTCATGTAAAATTTGTGATATTTCATCAACTACATATTTTATATTTTTTACTTATAAATGATATCATTCAATGACATATTGTATCATGACACGATTTAAAAAATAACTAAACAACTTACCATCCTCTGGTATGGCCACCTCTGAAAGCAGTGAGAAAAAAATTTAATCAACATCAATCGTAAACAGATGAATTTTTAAGGAAATAAAGATTGAAATATATGAAGTAATCAATGTCAGGTTTAGAAAGGAAAAAAACTCATCGTTATTGGATTTCTTCCTGAAACAAAAATTTCTGATGGTATCATTAAAAACATATGTCAACTTACCATCACAAGTATCTATACCATCTCCCTCGTATCCAGGTTCACAATGACAGCCATGAGCACCCTCTATACTTGAGCATGAAGCATGATCATGACACGTGATTGCCTCACAGACAATATTGTCTCCAGATTGGCAAATACATTCCAGAGTGCAGTTGGGCGACACCCACTCGTCTCCAAGCTTAAAGAGAATAGTAAAATGTTATTTTACACAAGAATACACTTATACATTTTAGAATAAAAAAGAAGCAAATAACAAAGGCAAAACCATTTGATCACACAGTTCTTTCCATTTATTCCAGAGTAAAACAATAATTATAGAAAAAGAAAATTCAGTCACCTCATGATCAACAGTGCGGGTCCAGGCATTAAAAATAGAAGGGGCCCAGGGAGGTGCAGTATTTTCACATAAGGAGGATCTATACCACCTCAGCCCCACCATGGTTGGGGCTGAGGTAAGAAAATTTGTTATTATGGCACCTCTATATGGCCGGAATTTGCCTCTGCAACCATGTTGTATTTGTACATTACCACAAAGAGTGTTACAGTAGGTGTTACCGGATGTACATATGTTATCACATGGTAAAATATAGCATGGTAGTAATGTTCTGTACTAGGAGGTTTTCTACCACATGGTTGCGTTTCAGATATTACCGTGTGACAGGTGACGTTACAAAGCAATAGGCATTATCAAGTGGTTGGTAATCATTATCAAGATACCTCATATATATTACTTAGGTAGTAACAGCATTTCATTGGTCAAATCTACCTGGTAAGAGGTGCGGTAGTTTTTTACTACTTCCCTGCAACTACAGGAAATCAGGACGGCTTCCCGCATTCCCGCAAGCAAGAATCTCCTAGAAAACAACTAATCTCTCGCAAATTCATAATATTTGTATGTTTTTACTATTTCGTTATGAATTCTGTCAGCTAATTCGGTGCCGATGGGTATCATCATATGCAGCAAAATAAAATTTAATCAGATCTCTTGTAAGGGATTTCTTCCAAATTGGGACCCCTGCGACTACCGCACCCCTGCGACTACCACACCCCTGCCTATGCGTAAACTGTAACACAGATCGAATTGGCGAATATGAACATGGACGCTTTGTTGTTTAATGTTTATGAGGTATCTCAAAAAACAAATACAACATGGATTTCTTTCAGTAAAGCAGTGAATTCTACTTCCCTCGTTGTTAGATGATTGATACTACCTCCTACGCTTCGCAATGGGAGGTACAGTAGTCCCAATCATCCGACATCTCAGGAAGCATAATTCACTACTTCATCTCAAACCATGCTGTATTTGTGTACGATGTGACAGATGGTAACACGTGATAGTGCTTACCATGTGGTAGATGCCATCAGGATCCATGCAGCCACATTCTTCTGTTGGTACACATCGGCCATTGCTGAGCATATATCCTTCGTTGCATTCACAGCCTTCTACACATGGTTCCTCGCATATGTCTGAATCATCATCGAATGCACATGTTATAGGACATGCAGATGTACATGTTGAGTAGTGGCTGTTTTCCTGACAAGTTATTGCTGCAAATATTAAACATAAACATACCGTTGTAAGTCACTGAACATTTACAAATCAAGTGGAGTATGAGACTGTTGATTGGCTCTGTTTTTTCTGATATTGTTGTATGAAATATTTTGCTGTATTTCATCTGTCCATATGTTCTCCTACTTGGAGATTAAGAATAAAATTTGAATATGAAATGAAAATAAATGGAGACCATATATTCTCAAATGTCTATCTAACATAACATCATAATTATCATATGTATAATTTTCTTAAATGTATCTTTGCATATTTTAAACAAATATTTTATGTAAAATATTTGTAATATGTAAATATTTCATGTATACTTTGTTTTCTTATTGAACCAACTATTTTTTTTACAATGCAATCTGTTTAATGTTTAATCCTTTGATATTATGGGTTGTGTGTGTCTTCTTTAACATCTTTTGTCTTCCGATATAATGCGTTTTATCTTGACAGCCTGTGCAGTCTTCAGCTAAACTGTGTATTGACCCTTCCGTAAAAGTTGCTGTTTATTTATGTTTAAATCTTTGATTTGACTTTAATTTACTGTTAATTGTGATGTTATTATAATATCACTATTATTAAAAGTTGCAATAAATTTATTTCATGTTTTAACAGTTATTATTATTTATTTATTTGGGCATACACTTTTCAAACAGTGGCACATTTGAAAGAACAAAGGTGCGTCATAAAATAGTTTACAAAAAACAAAACTAAAAATAATCAATATCAGCAAAGTTACAAATATGGGTTACCTTCATCTGTGAACAGGTATTGTACTAAAAAGAAACTTTAACATTATAGAAAATTAAATTAAATTACTGTACCAACAACAACTTATTTATTTTTCAGTACCATCCACTCTCTAGCTCCACCCCCAAAAAAGAAAAAGTTATAATTTTAAATGTCTATTAGGATTTTTCAATCTTTAAGTGCTACTCACGGCATAGAGTATCAGTTCTGAAAGTCTGAACCGGTATAGCTCTCTCTCTACAAGCGATGAAATAATTCTCCAGGTTGTTACACAATTGGACTGTGTCTCCCAGGTTAGCCATATCAAACATACATTCGTCGAAAGGCCCAGCGGGATCAATCGTTTCATGACAGGCTGCAAATACTCCCTCAGGATCAGTTATCCTCCCGCACATTATTGGAGATGCATACAGTGCACGCTTAGCCTCACTGATTTCCCTTGGTTCGATTTCAGATGGTTCGCATCTATACAGATAACAAAACATTGGTGCAGAGTACCAATATGATAATATACAGTGCATGGTCAAACAACTTATTAGTATAATCTAAGCACACATGATAGTAACTTTGGTATGGAGTTACACCTCCACTAGTGAAAATAATAATAATAATAATAATAAAAATAATAATTGTAGTTGGACTTGTATGGTAAATAATGAAAAAAAAAAGCTTCTATGCTATGATAAATAATGATGCATTATGTAAGTTTTTCAGACACCTCTAATTCTAGACCACTTATTTGAAGTACAAACTAACAATTTTTGGTGACTGATCCCCAAGACCACCCCACATTTTTGGTCCCAAATGCAGGGGTTCAAAGTTGGAAGAACCCATTTCCGGGAGATTTGTTTAATGACATTGGGGGCGCTATATATTTTATGAGGAAAAAGTGTAGGTACTAAACGAAGGGCCACGCCCACCTCAGGCCCACCATGATTGGGGCTGAGGTGATAATAATAAAAATAATGCATTTATAATACGCCATCTATCTAGATGTTTTAGGATTACAGGGTATACTTGAAAATGATAATGTCGTCTGTAAAGTAACAAATTAGGTTTAATATTTTCTAGTACTAACATTATTGACAGCTCCCGAAACTGGTCTATTCTATTGTTTAAAGAAGCGTTCTCTATACGTAGACTACATCCTTTGCTTAACCATGGGCTCAGAGCTTCAAAAGAGCTTTCTTTGTTTTTGTAGGTATCTTTGATCATTAGAGTAAGAATGCTTTGATCTTTTGTTTAAATCACTGCTATGTCACCTACTAGAGGTAATGTTTTGATTGGTTAAACACTTTTGGTACTAGTGCATATAAGCTTGCTAATATGGATAATTTTTCATTCCTGATGATGACATAATTAATGTCGAAATATTGAAACCCAACACAATGGCTTGTATTTCAATACTTGGAGTATGTATTATACTTTCTTATATCCTTGAGTGAGGCATAGCTAGTTAAGGATATGTTCACACACAACGCGTAAGACTGGCGTATCTTACGCCGGCATAAGCTAATCCCCAGTTAAAAATTACAAAGTGTTCACACAAATGGCATTCGCTATGTTAATGCTGGCATTAAACTAGTAGTAGTTTGTGAATTGTTGTGCGTGTAATTTATATATGATTACTGTATTTTAAATGAACAATTTTACTTCTGATTTTTCAGCTAGCATTGTGGAACAATTGTTGGCGTTGAAGGTTTCAATAGAAAACATTGATGCCGATAGCTCTGTGGCATTAACTAATCTGGGGTCTGCAGGTAGCGTTAATAACGCCACATAGGTGGCATTGAGAGTGGTAAAAAGCACTACTGTACTACTTCCAGGAACCTTCCTTGCAAAAAAAAAAGTGATTAATGTATGTAGTAAGCTCTTTATAACTATAACTGTAATTACATACTGGAAAAAATCTAAGGGCCATGTTCACCTAATGATTCAATAAAACATACCTTGGATCAGAATTCCAGCTGTCTCCCCATTCATTGCCATTTTGTGTAGTACCACCACCAGCAACTATTAAATCATTGGCTGGATCTCCGTTGTAGTCTCCACACAAACCTTCAGTATGGCCTTGGTACTGGTCACTCACACCAGCCTCTACCCGATTGTTACCATCCCATGTTACCCAAAATCCAATGCCCGATGACACCATGACATTTCTTCCAATCATTTCCACAGTCAGATCGGCATCAAGTGGTGAAAATGGGAGGCGGATTCTTATACCATTAACCTAGAATGTATTGGTGTCATTTAAAACGATCATATTAGAAATACTTATTTTTTCATCAAGCAATTAATTAATTAATAATGCAACAATTCTTGGAAAAAAAGAATCACAATTATACAGAGTTGATTCATTATCTACTGATATTTATTATTGTTAAAATGGCATCTTCATATGATAAGTTCTTATATTAGAATCCACATTTGAATTTATTCGCTAGTTAAAATTAAGAATTCTTATTTACAGTATTTGTTATACAACAGATATTAATTGGTACATCAGATATTGCCAGTGACTGTTCCATATGTGTGTAGTCTATTATTTGAATACTTAGCTGGATAAATAAACAATTGTCAATGTTCTCCCAATTAGAAAATTATTATATAAAGAATATTATTATTCATCTAAGTACATCACTTCATCATTTTGTTTTCAATGTTACAAGGCATTTGATGTTTATTGTAGTATTACCTATGAAACACAATACTAATATTACTTACCCATGTCTCATGGGCATGATTTAATCGTATTTCATATCCAGTCGCGTTAACAATGACATGGTCGGCCAGCGTCACAGTTGGTTTTTGACGGAACTGATTTTTGACAAAAACAGTAAATTGTGGTGGGCTGTTGAGGGCATCTCTAAGAAAGACATAGGTGCAATTGCCTTGGTAATCCTGCCTCTTGCCGTCAAATGTGGTGTAATGTGGATCTCCAATACCAGAGCACTTGCCACTCTCTGTAAAACAGAATTTATAAATGACATAAAAATTACAATTCCCTGTTAATGATCCATATCGGGTTTCTATGGTTCAGCTAAACCTTCTTTCTGAGCAAACATTGAACAGATGAGACAAACGTACATGCTAATAACAACACTTCAAGATATCAAGATTGTCATGAATGTGATCAACAGTTTGCCATGATCTTTAGCGTCATATATATATATATATATATATATATATATATTTGTAGGAAATATTTTAAATTGAGTTTTTGGTATATTTAGATTCTGCATGAATTATTAATTAAAGTAGTGTATATTTGATAGAAATTGGTGGAGTATTAACGAAGTTATGAATATTTAGGTTTTGAGAAAACAGCTTCCAAAGATTCAAAAATCATAGTTTATTATGAAGATTTGTAGTTTAAAAATAATTTTAATATACTTTTCATTTAGAGTTGGTGATTGATATTTTGCAGAAATGTTCTTCAATATATCTTCTTTTTTATAAAATGCAAAAACACGAAAATGTTCAAAATTCTGATTCTCAAACGTTTTGGGTGCTTGAGGGAAATTATAATTTGCGACAAACAGAGGGTTTTGCCAGAGCTGGTCATTAGTAATATAACAACAATATCTTGTCTTTCAAAAGGAAATCTCAATAATAAAACTTAACAAGATGTGTTACCTTAGTTCTATATGCTAATTCTTCTCTGACTTGAATGAGATCCCTTTCCAATCGATGCTGTTGTTCTTTGATCCGTTCAAGAGCCGCCGGATCTGTCTCTTATACACATCTAGATGTGTATAAGAGACAGGGATACAAGTAACGACAGTTAAACCTACCTCGCCCTCGCCTCCCTTCGGAATTAGGAAAGAGAAGAAGATTGAAAGAGAAAAGAAGGAGGTAACAGTCTGTTAGATTTCAAGAATTTCTATGACTTGATTATATCTCAATTATTTTAATATTTAATTTACAGTAAAATATTTAGATGAAAATGAAAAGAAATCACAGGATACAAGTAAAGACAGTTAAACCTACCTCGCCCTCGCCTCCCTTCGGAATTATGAAAGAGAAGAAGATTGAAAGAGAAAAGAAGGAGGTAACAGTCTGTTAGATTTCAAGAATTTCTATGACTTGATTATATCTCAATTATTTTAATATTTAATTTACAGTAAAATATTTAGATGTAAATAAAAAGAAATCACAGGATACAAGCAAAGTAAACCTACCTCGCCCTCGCCTCTCTTCAGAGTTAGGAAAGAGAAGGTTGAAAGTGAAAAGAAGGTAACAATGTGTTAGAATTAAAGAATTTTTATGACTTGATTATATCTCAATTAGCAGTTACCGAACCCTTCCTCTACATACACTCATCACACATAAAGAGCAAATGTTTAATTATGAGGACTGAGCTGCATTTATGTATGTATGCATTCATTACAATTGAAAAAACATTCATACCTTCTTGAATACCTTCCCAGACTGAACGAAGTGCTGATTGATCTAAAAAGAAAATGAACAAAACCATTAATACATTCATAATGAATGCAATCTAGTCGATTTAGATATAAAGGTAGTAGCAATTTACGCATTTACAAGCCTCTAGTTAGGAACCAGAGGAAAGACTTGTTTAACAACAAACAGACTTACCACCACTGAAACCACATCGATATGTAACTTCCAAGAACTTATACGTTCCACGACAAGGGTCACCAAAGACACCATTATTAGCACGAATTGTACAGCTGTGTTCTCCTTGACAACTTTCACGGACCACCGAGAGGGAGCTGTCTGCTCTGCATTCAGTTGTCTGGATGCTTCTATGAGGGCAGCTGTCAGGATCTGTCCTGCCATACATGGATTCCATGATGTCAATGTTGGAATGGCCGCAGTGAAGATTCATTCTGTCACGCTCGCACACCTTCATCGTAAATGGTGCAGAATATTCTAAGAAAAAAATGTGAAATTAACAGCAATTATTAGTAATTTATAATATATTAAATTAAATTTAATTAAAATATAGATTTATTTCTATCCTGAACTTATTTTCAATCTTTACAACCAGGAGCATGTAAAGAATTAATTGGGCTAAGAGATTATCTCATATAACTTATATAAAGTAAAATGTAGAAAACTTAAATAGTTTAAAAATAATAATTTTGAAAAGCATCAATATTATACAAAAGAAAGAGACGGCCTGAGCTGGACTAAACCTATGAAATCAATGTACTAAATATACTTTTTCAAGTTTAACTAAAAGTAATTAACAGATTCCTAGGAATATTGAAAGCATAATGTAGAATTTAATAAATATACAATTATCTTTAGAATGTCTTGCATTCAACAATGTCTATTTAAAATTTGCTTTTCCATCTTTCTCATTTACCCTGTTGGCCTTAATACTAAAAAAGCTCAAACTTACCTTGTCGTTCATTATTTTGTTCTGTGAATTAAAATATACATTTCCGATTAGATAACATTAAAAAGTGGTTTGAGAAAAAAATTTCATCAACAATGTAGAATTTGTTTTTAAATGTATATATAATAATGATGATGATTAAAATACAGATAGTAATGATAAGGTGATGATGATGATATAGCTAATGCATGTACTGCTACAACTCAAATTGCAGGTTAGCTATGCAATAGAGCTAGTTCCACTGCTTTTATCTGTTTCTAAGTTTTTTAGGCTTTTGTACTTGGGATAGATGTAATATTAATATTTCCTATTAGTTACAGAGATGCAAGGAGCGTATGAAGTTTATGGGCTCCACCCGGCCTTCTGCACCCGGCCGATTGGCATCAGGCAGGGTGGCAAAAGGCCGGACGACAACGAGTCTAGGGCAACGAACCATAGGTTGTAGGACAGAATGAATAGTTTGTCTTTTATCGAAAAACAAACCATGGTTAGGGAAATAAAGACCCACCTGCTCCGATATCAACGAAACCAGCGCCGGATCCAGCGGAGGGGAAGGACCCACCGAACACGAAGCCGAAGAATCCTCCAGCGGTGGAGGCGAGTCATCCGGCGCCGCTACAACCCCCGACGCAGCCGGCAGCGAACCCTGAGATCGAGTGGCAGCCTGAGCTGCCCAATCCAGAGCCGCCGCAAACTTAGTCGGGGGCCAGCGCGCACAAATTGCGCAAGGCTCAGCCTTGCTACACAAGCGACACAACGGGCACTCCGAGTGCCGGTCGAGCTTAACACTCAATTTGGGGCCCCCACACGCCGAGCACAAAGACTTGCGAGCGGACATGCCAATCGAGACTACAATAAAAAAGGATATCTTGTCAACCACAAGTTGAAAATAAATCCAAGGCAAAAATAAATCCAAAGCAAAAATAAATCCAAGGAGAACAGAATTGCTTGAAAAGACTGCTAGTAATTGTCAAAGGCTAGAATGTATCCGACTTCAAACAATGTCGAAAAGGGGATGAGGACGTTTGTTAGGGAGACGGTTCGCACGTGGCGCCTTGGATCGGACTGTTCCATTTTTTTCGAAGGGGTGTTCTGTTTTGGGAACAATGGCAATTAGTCGGTTATCCAGGTAAGTATTCACGAAATAGACAGACAAATCATGGTTTGTCTTTAAGAAAAGAAACATGCCATGTTTAAACTTTCATTATATATTTAAACTTTCATTGTAATCGTTAAACTATCTTCATAATTTTGTGTGGCAAAAAAATGGAACATATCCTTACCTGAAACACACTGGTACGTAATTCTGAGGTACTTGCTTGTGCCTTCACACGGATCACCAAAGAAGAGCACATTCGCCGGGATGGTGCAGGAATGTAAGCCGTTGCAATGTTGATCAACCAAGAACTGTGCTGAGTTTGCACTACAGGAAAGATCTGGATTTCTGTCATTGCCCTCACAAACATCGTCTTCCAGACGTCCAAAGAAAGCAGTCTGAATTAGAATGTTCTCTGCACCGCATTCTATCTCGATATCTTCATTCTCACAAGCGATTTCCTCATTGGTAATTGCTTGTGGTACAACCTCTGAAAAGGAAAAACATCAATGATTTAATGTATCATAAATTGAGGTCGTTGTAGAGAAAAATGTATACAAACTGAAGCATAGATATAACTTGCAATGAATGACAAGATGTATGCAATGTAGTAAACTATAGAAGATGGAGATGTTGAAGGGAATGGATTGATTCAACTTTCAAGTTCATTATTTTATTTGTCATTAATATAAATAATAATAATAATAATAATAATAATTTTGATATAAATAATAAGAACTTGATAGATACATTCAGAAAAGTGTAAATCAAGTATAATAAAATCATAATTATATAAAACTGAATTGGATTAGTTTAAATGCCTAATCTGAATTTCTGCTGAGCGGTTCTTGCTTCTTGTTCTGAAGACCCCTGCTCAAACTCGGCCAGTGTAAGGTTTTAATTGGAGTCTGATAATGGGCTCCTTGAATAACCCTCACATTGAGAGTTAGGCAGGTTAAGGACAATGCTTGTATCCATATGTTCGTTATGTGTTCAAATTAAGCACTGCAGCCTTATGCCTGTCATCTATTTAACACAGTATTCACCAGATAGTAATATCTTTTTTGGTCTTTTATATTTTAACTCTTTTACACTTAGTACAGTAAGACAAGGTAGTGCATGTTTTACTTTATTTATTTATTTTTAAAGTTAAAATTTTTTTTTTATATTTTTTGTATTTGTTTTTTTTTTAAATTATTATTATTTTCTATTATATAACATATACTTGTAAAAGTATTATTTGTTATAGCGAACCGAAGATCACTTAGACCTAGGTCGGTTTGTCTATTCTGGCAGCTGCCTGTAAAAGTGCCGTGTGGAGGGAGGCTATGTACTTTTTACAGCCTGTTCAGCCTGTTGCCGTATTGGAGTGTACACCATTGTGTGACCAAGTGTTCACTGGTGTCTGCCAGAAACCAGCGTGCACATGGTAAAGGATTGCTAGGTCCTGAAAGGATATCAGATCCTTTAGTATCCCATTGTATTGGAATACTTTCTTGTTATAGTCTGCTGTGGGTATGTTGTGATGTGACCGGAATAGTGCTGAACATACAACCGTTTCCCTGGGTTGCCACAATGGTAATAAATCATGTCTCCAGGGACCCAGCCAAAATTTCTGATGGGAATTAAACTGGGGACCAATGTTATGCAAAGACCTTCATGGTTCAGAGCACACACAGTAGCTACACCACCAGTTTAGCCTACTAAACTAGCTAAGCTGCTCTCTCTATTAAAATAACTGTTTGAATTATTTTATACCTTCACATGTAGCAACACCATCTCCTTCATAGCCTTCATTACAGAAGCAACCGTGGTTTCCTTCAACTGACAGACATGCCGCGTTTGAATTGCAGCTCATATCATTGCACACAATCTCCCCACCAGCAGCGCAGTGGCATTCCATAGAGCAATTGAGGGCGGTCCACCGATGTTGGTACTTTAAAGATACAATAACAAAAATATTACAATTAAAAGAATATATGTTGCCTAGTACTGAGTATGACACTCTAGGCCAGGCAATCCAGCATCTGAAGTGAAAGAAATTGCAAAAGTGAAAGAATAAAATTTCAAAAATTACACCTACTAGGTCACATGTCCATGCATATGCAAAGTAGCTTAAATATGCAAAAAATTATCTTAAATTTGTAAAATATGTGTGAAAATACAGGGTTCCTATATTTAGGTAACCACTGGTCACAAACAGTTTACTTTTTCAAATTATTAAAAATATGAATTTTCTATTTGCTCTAATGTAGAAATGTGTATTATATATTGATTTTAAAATTAACTTCCTAAAATATGATTTGATGACATCATTTTAAAATTAACTTCACAAAATATTAAAGATTAACACTGTCAGGACACAACAACCGTTAGTTTGCTAGAGACAAACATTCCTTAAACCAAAAACAGGTAGAGTAAAAGACAACATACAGGGAAATAGAATCCCTCGTCGTCTGTACAACCACATTCCGAAAGAGGAATGCATATGGTACCGCTGAGTACAAAGCCCTCATCACATTGGCATCCTTCTAATTCTGGCTCTTCGCAGTCTTCTGCAGGTTCGTTGGAGACGCACGAGGGAGTGCAGGCTGACATAGCAGATTCATAGTGGCTATTTTCTCCACATTGCAGTGCTGCAAATCAATAAAAAATATTTAAACTAATAATAAAAATACATGGTTTGTGTTGACCAAAAATATTTTCCATTACAACTGAAAATTGAAAATAATGAACTATTTTCCATACCAGTTAATAAAACTATAAATACTGTTTCTATATTTCTTCACATTGAACCTAAATTTTGCTGGTAATTATTTGAGAATTGTTTATTTCGTTTCATCTTTTATTTCAGAATTATATATCTATAGAATAATAAAAGAAACAAGATGATCAAAAGTATTAATAAGAATAATGGAAAAACATAATTAGCTGCATCTGCTGTACACAAATTTACATAATTAATAACATAGGCAAAAGCACTCAACAGAAGAATATGTAACTCCCGAAACATTTAACATATTATAAAACAAGAGCGAGAACAGCAGCAGCAGAACAAGAACAGCAGTGAGGCTCTCAGGCTGATCCAAAAATTAAAACAAATGTCAAAAGTTTGTTTTGACAATTGGGTTAAAGTTTACTTTGCTATGTTCCTTTGCTATGCACTGTACGTTTTAACAGTAAAATATAATATGTGTATTGATCCATCAATACAAAAAAATTATGAAACAAGTTGAAGAACAATTTTTCAAACATACGGCAAAGCGTTGGTGTCCTGAATGAGTTAAGTTGTACACCAGCTTCTCTACAGCTATCAAAATATTCCTCTAAGTTATTGCATAATTGAGCAGTGTCTCCAATATGGCACATGTCAAATATGCAATCTTCAAAGATTCCTTCATTTGGAATTCTGCCAAAGCAGGGTTCAAATGGACCATTCGGATCTGTCAGGATACCGCATTGATCATTTGCCCTGTAGAGGGCTTCGTTGTCAGGGTCGCATTCAACTGGTTCCTCATCAATTGGACGGCATTGTGTACTAAATCAAATAAAGAAAGGTATTGTTTAGGATTACTTATTATATAGACCTGGAT
>NW_022712725.1:822815-850000 GCF_011630105.1 Anneissia japonica
CCGACTCTACTGTATCTACCCACATATTTTCACACAAAGCTACATAACAATTAACATTAGAATAAATATTACCTGTCTATAACATTCCAGCTGTTACCCCATACATTCTCATCATCGGTTAGAGAACCATCTGGAAGCATTAAGTCATTGTTGGGGTCAGAATCATAGTTACCACACAAACCCTCCACATTGCCCTCGTAGTCCGCGCTAACTCCAACTTCAATCTTAGAATTACCATCCCACGTAAGCCAGAATCCAATGTCGGTTACAAGCAAGAGATTTCTGCCAGACATGGACACTGACAGGTGGTTTGACGGGATGTACGGCAGAACTGACCTCACACCATTTATCTAGAAAAACAGAAAAAACAATCATAAACCTAGTATCGCGATGGTCATAATAAAAATGAATGATAAATCTCTACACACAGATCATTGCAAATCTCTCCATCTGTGGAACCATGTTCCAAACAAAGTTTCAGCAAAAACACAAAATTATTTTCTTACCAAGGTATCAAAGTTTCTGTTTAGTCGGATCAGAATACCGCTAACGTTAACCAAAACGTATTCTGCCAATGTGACATGTGGCCGGGTTCGGTACTGATTCTTGACGTTCACAGTGAATGCTGGTTCGTCATCAGTAGCATCTCGAACAAACGTATATGTGCAGTTACCCTGGAAGTTTTTCCTACGTCCATCAAATGTAATGTAATGAGGGTCACCCCATCCAATACAGGTACTGAACGAGGAGTCCCTCTCTGGCCTTCGGCGCGGCCGTTCAGGCCCCCTCTCTATTGATAAAGACAATATAGGTAAACTTAAAATTCATGAGACTTCCCAAATCTGATTCACACAACACATCATATGCAGCACATTAATTTATTAATTCTTTTGAATTAATATTTTGTAAATTTGCTTAACTATACCTAACTTGATTGAAAAAAACCCCTTCTTTTTTATAACATACTGTAATGTGACATACCTCTGCAATGCATCACCACCACAAACATGGTGAAGCAGTAAGGTTTTGGATTTCAGCTTTCTAATGGAGAGGTTGAGGAGTGTGGGTGTCATTGCAAAAACACTTCCTGTATACAGAATGCTTTTCTCAATTTGGGAGTTTATTATAGGAATTTGGTAGAATAATGGATAAGTTTGTCCTGAATCTGGTCCTGAATATATCAGATAATGGAGAAGGTTGTATATTGTGAATTAATGCCTGTTAATCTAGTAAAAAGGGAAATGTAGTGCTCTGGGAATAGACACTCAATATAGCTGGGGCGGGGGGCTCATCTACAAGGGAATTAAACAACTGAATTCACAATATTGGATGTATAAAAAAATCAACTTTAAGAATAAAAATAAGGTCAGTTAATAAGAATTTTCATTTTGAGTCATTAAATATATTGATGCTTACCAGTAGCTCCTCGGCAACAGTAGGTTACTCTAAGAAATTTCCGTACACCTCTGCATGGATCACCAAATCGATCATTAGTGGCTCTGATTCTACAGTTGCGCTGACCATCACATGCTGCTCTGACCTGTTCTAGAGACGATTCTGCTACACAGTCGACAGGATAGTTGTTTGAGCCTCTACAGGACCTGCGCTCATCGCGTCCATACATGGCATCAATGATCTCTATTTCACCTGATCTGCATCGGAGTTGAAGAGGTTGACGTTCGCACACTTGCTCAGTGGCTACCAAACAATCTAACAGAAGCAGATATATATTGTTATTTATAAAAAGTACAAGTAAGGCAAACACTGCCTAAAATTAATTGTATACACAGAAATAACTAGCAAGCTGAACTTCTTTCTCAATCTTAAAAATTGCATAAAATCAACCAAAAATTGCAAGAAAAACAACCAAAAGAAAAATAAACTGACATCAATTAAAGTATAAACCAGCTAACACAGTCAACAAAATTTCATAAATAGAATCAATGCATTACACTGTTTATTTTCATCAGAAATTGCTCCCAAAATAAAAACACATAATTTATACCTTCTTCATCCGCTTCACATGTATATGATACTTGGAGATATTTGTATATTCCACGACACGGATCATTGAAGACACGATTTTCGGCTCCTATAGCGCACGAACGCTGACGTTGGCAAGAATTGCGTACTATTTGAAGTGCGCCTTCAGCAGTACAAGATGTAGAACCAACTGAACCACCGGGACATGTTTCTTCATCAGCACGGCCGTAGAATGCATTGTGGATTCTGAGACTTCCTTCGTTACAGGATAGCTGCATCTCCTCTCGTTCACACACGGTTTCAGTTAGGTGATTTGTAGGCTCCTCTGGTTCCTCTGGAACTAAAAACCAAATGTTTTAAGCACCCGATTCTACCTAATAGATCTGATAAGCATCAGTTTCATTCATGATGCCGTCACCAAACCTGACTGATTGACTGGTGCAGTGTGTCAGCATTTTATTTGTCACCAAAACTGATCACTAAAGTAGAATCGACTTGCACCCTGTTTTAAGGTAGTCATAAAATTTTCTCTTCAGCTACTCAGACCTACTCTAACATATCATCTAATAATAACAGTATAGTATTTGCATTAGTAATAGTAGTAATAAAAAGAATAACAACAACAATAATAACAAAAATACAATAATAATAATAAATAATAATATTAATAATAATGCCTTATAATTTTTGTATGGGGTACATGTCTCAGTAGTAGTCATTATTATCTGTGTTGTGTTTAATCGTTTTAATGGGAATACACACCACTTAAAGGGGTATTCAGTGCTCTTATTCTTTGTTCCACACCCCTCCCCCAACTTGCAATATCGTTGTTAGTGTGTTTCATACTTTCAAATGTTTATGATATTATAATTTATTAAAATATTATGACCTTTTTGATCCACTTTGTAATGCCTAAGCATTTCAATGTTCATAAACTTTGTAGCTTCCCATTTAGTGATTTCTGTGATGATTTTTACTTTTATTTTGATTATGATATTTATGATTATTGTAAGCCTTTGATGTAGGGGATTTTTTTTGTTCAAATTACCATTTTAATGTTTATTATACATGTACATTTAATATTGTGGCTTTAGATCGATGGTTCTTTTGATATTGGCTGCGATATTTTCATTTTGTTTTTTAAGCATGAAAAAATATTTTTTCCTAATTTTGCAGGAGTTAATATTTTATTGTAACTGACCTTCACAACAGTAACTGACTCTAAGGAACTTAAATGTGCCAGGACAGGGATCTCCAAAAACACCATTAGAAGCTCTGATCTCACAATTCCTTTCACCCTGACAAGCTGTTCTAAGTTCCTCTAGCGATGTTGCAGCTCGGCAGTCTGTGTTGTGGCTTGGATTTGGGTTGCAAGTTTCACTTGAATCGCGTCCGTACATAGCATCAAGGATATTGATAGTACCAACCTGACAGCGTAGACTCATTGATTCCCGCTCACAAACCTCAGATGTCTGTGGCTCACAAGTTGCTGAAAGATTAAATAGACCAGGAAATATTATGTATCTTGCTTAAACACCTGTTTACTATTGATTTTTAATTTTTTTTACTGTGACCAAAATAACATACAGTATTAAAATTTTATTTCTGTGGTGTTTTACAGAATATATTGTCTGGCAGTATCTCAATAGATAATACGGATAACTGTTTTTTTTCCCCAAGTGATTCTTTGTTATTATTATTATTATTATTATTATATTATTATTATTATTATTATTATCAGTTGCGATGAGATAAAACATAAAACATTGATAAAATAACAAAAAAAAAGAAATAAATAATTGTAAGAATTACAAAATATATTTTTTCATGTAATTAGCATGTTCTTGAAATGTGTAATGTTTGTGAATACTTGTAACTATTATTACTAGCATTATCTTTTTATTGTAGTGTTTAATTGTTTGTGCAGTATTTAAATTTAGTTTAGAAATAATAAGCTGTCAACTTAATATTGGAGAATTTTACCACTATAAGTTGATTTGTACATAAATAAAGATTAAATTTATTTCTTTCTTCACTTACGATTGATCACAACATCATTAGCAGCACCTTCAGTAGCTGGGGATTCAATAAAAGAATAATAATAATAAAATGGTTTTCACTTAACATCTCAAAACAATTTATATCTTAATATTTTTTTTCCAACTTTCTATATTATTCTGAATCACATACACAAAATGCAAATACATTGGTTTTCATTACATTCCAGATTCAACCACAAAATTATATAAAATACAAAAGTAACTAGAGATACTATGTTCAATAGAACATGAACCCAGTCATTTTTCAGGATTTGACCCTAAGGTGACCACTGTGACCTTTGACCTCAAGCACCCCATGTTTGGTAGGAGTCTGTCTAATGCAATTGGTCCAATCGTTAGTCATTAGCAATATTTGATAATTTTCACTAAAACTCCCTTGTGACTTTTGACCTATAGACGAAAAGTATTTTTTTCATGTTTAGAAGGTCCTAAGGATCATTCCTGGTAAATTCGAGCTCAATTGGGCTATTTTGAAAATTTGACCCTGATGACCCCTATGTAACCCCTGACCAAGTTTTAATAAAATCGGTCCAGTAGTTTGCCACTAGTAGCCTTTTAAAATGTTGCCAGAAAGAAAGAAAGAAACTGATCAGAAACAGAACCCAGTCAGGATGCTGCTGACTGGGTAATGATTTATCATGGCCTTTGCAAAAATAAGACATAGCCTTTAAAAATTGCCACATACTCAACTTTCTGTTGAGTATTACTAGACATTGGTGACCAGCCTATACCACATTCGGCATAAAACTTGGCATCTTATCTTCATGCTTCAAAACTATACATTAAATTATTCTTTTAGAGCCAATTATTTAAAAAAAATGTGCTACAGGGGTATTATATAGATTGATTGAAACATTCATACTGCTTCTTGCATGGGTTGGTATATGTTCAAAGGGCGCCCTACTTGTACCGCTCAAGTATACTACCTATCATCTAAGCGTACCTTCCCTGAACTACCAGACGTTGAGTCTGTGATTCTACAAAGCATAACACCGATTTTGACAAGTATACTTGTCCCTGGCACCCTCAGCAACACCCTGTGGGCGAGTATACTTGTCGCGGCAGCCAACATGTTCAAAATATTACAAGACAACTTTACCTTCACAACCCAGTAGTTCAACACGCATGCTTATATGTCTTTCCCAAGTCTGTGGCAGGATCTTAATGTCTTGTGCTGTTACTGCTGTTGGAAACAAATTTGTCTTCACAGTGTTTCGGTTCTCATTACCAGTGAAAATCTGTCAGACAAAAAAAAACAAGATAGCAAGGTCAGTATTAAAGAGAAAGTTTGTGTGCATAGTAAGAATTGGAGGGGGAGGAAGGAGGATATTAGTAGTACTGTACAGCTAATTCAGACATTCCATTCAACCAGGTACCTATTTACACTACTGGATAAATCAATCAATGTTGATCTCTACGTAAAATGAGGTCTATTACACCCATACGCTATATGTTCCTGGGTTGGACAGTTACGTTATTTTCAAGGCAAGTCACAAAAAGGAAACTGGTATATATATATTGGTTCATCCTGTATTCACCCATTTATACACCTGGGTTGAAAGAGAAAATTGTGTCTTGTCAAAGGACAAAACTCACAGCCATTTAGGTGTCAAAGTACAAAATATTTCCAGTGAGATGTCAAAGGCTTCCACAAGACAATCAATGACTTTCAACAATTGATAAGAATTGGTTGTTTGTTTTTTTTTTTACTTACATTGACGTTTCCATTACTGTCCACTATATCTGTCCAGTCTTGACCATCCATCTTATATTGTACAGTAAAGCTTGTCACCCATTGGTCATTATTTGAACGTCCCTGAGTGAGAACACCAGAGATTGTGTGAGGCTCCCCGAGATTGATTTGAAGCCACTGGCTCTGGTCGTTGGACTGTGCACACCACGCACCAGATCTGTCTGTATTCTGTAATCGTCCAAATGATGATCCACAATTGCGATTGTACTCGCTAGAGGCAGTGATACGGTCGCTAGATATTGAGCCATCTTGCATTCCAACTGGTTCGGCACATATTGCTATGTTAAGTATAGTACGTTAAACATTAGTTTGTTTGTTTTACTCCTCTTTTGCAAGGAGTACTAACCAGCATTAGATTAGACAAAGATACATACATTTCATCTTTTTGAACAAAGACAAAAATATAAAATAAAATCTGCATAATAAATATATCTTGATATTGTATTCAGCATTGTAGTGGAGATTTATCATGGTGGTTCAGTAGCTTGCCTTTGAATCACAGGGTCCTGGGTCCAAATCATGCAAACAACATCCTGAATTCTTTACTTGTGAAAAAAACAGTTGCCATCCCTAAGACTTGTATTGAGATTTATAATTAATAATTATTTAGGGATTTATACCGCACCTTTTGCCAAGGGATACAATTAAGGCACTGGTGAATTGTTATTATAACCCATGGTCATTGGATCCATAATCAAACCAGCACAAAGTGCAACATCCTCCACTCCCTGGGGAATATTTGATTTGTACTTGCAATTTAATACCGATATAGACTAACACATTCAATGCCACATAGCCCTACTAGGTACCCATTTTTAGTTTATAGACCATCATAGTGTATTATATTGTGTTAGGTAAAGAGTCAATCACAGTTGACTGAGAAGAAACAATTTTGAAACTCTACGCTCACACAGGATGTTTTTCTTCTGTACAATCACGGATTGAAATGTAACACCTCTATTCATATCATAATCCACAACTTAAAGTCAACCTCAGAAGACATTAATTTTTTGATATGATTTACAACTAATTTTTCTAAAACACAGTGTTTGACGAAACACTAGGAAACGGTTAATGAGATACAGATCTTTAAGTGCAATATACCTCAACTCTGATGTTAGTACTAAATTTAAAGGTGAAACTTACATACATAAAATGACTACCTACCTTCTCCTAAGCATTGATATTTAACCTCAAGATATTTAAATGTTCCCTGACAAGGATCACCAAAAACGCCATTAGTTGCTGTAATAGTGCACTGTTGTCTGCCCTGGCATGGGGTCATCACCACCTCTGTACTGGTCTCTGATGTACATGTAAAATCATTCATTGGGCCACTTGGGCAGTTGTCATCATTAAGACGTCCGTACATTGCTTCCACAATGTTGATAGTGCCTCTAACACACATCAGCTGCATGGTATCCCGTTCACAGACAAGTCGGGTGAAAGTTTGAACTTGTTCTTCATTTACTGTAAAATAAATACGAGAATACATTTTTTTTTCAGTTGGTTTTTTTGCAAAAATCCATGTCATAAAATGTAAGTATTGCATCTGTAATTCACTATAACGTTGGGCATCATATTTCTATTTTTTAAAGTATTATACCCCTTTTAAACTGCAAGAAAAACTCCAGACACAACCCAGGATTTTGCAATACCCGGGCTAGAAACTCCGAAGTTGTGGTTGGTGTAAACTTCAAAAAATATAACCTGGGTTGCCAAACATTCTGGGATTGATGTGTGGGACGCATTCAGAGTTGGACACCTCGGGTGCATTCCAAAATCACCAGTGTAAACAACACTGAATTTGATTCTGGAGTTAGGCCTTACCTGGCACCTATCGCAGCTGTGGTAGGTAGGCCTAAACTTTGTAGCAACAGGCTAGGCCTAGACACTTTTCAAATTAAACTCCATGCGCTCCAGTATAGACTTGCTATCAAAACTGTTGATTTAATTCGCATAATTTAAAAACAATCTGCATATACATTGCTTTAATATTGACAATAATTTGCAGCTTCGTCATTACGAGAAACGCAAGCAAAGTGATGATCACCATCGCAAAAAAAATGGGGGGGGGGAACGATATTGAACCCGAGTTTGTTGCCGGTGTAAAATGGGAGCAACTCGGGAGCAACATTGTTCAATGTAAATGGGAAATGCACCCAGGATCACTCCGGAATTAACACAGGTTTATTCTGCCCTCGGCAGCATAAAAGGGGTATTATATACTACTGTAAAAACATATTTATAATAAAACTAATAATATATATTAATGCTTGTGGTAGATAGGAGAATAATAACTGCAGAAAATTCCAAGCAGGGAAATACTTATATGCTTGGATAGTGAGACTTGCTACTGACTGGTTTATCCAGGTAAGTATTCACGAAATAGACCTATGTGTGTAAAGCCTAATACAAAATCCAGTGTTCAGTCTGTGCACCAACCAACAACAGTTCTTTTCAAAACTATCTATGTGGTGTACCAGAAGTATTAATATATATATATTATTAACAACTGATGTTGTAATGAATCTTGGTTTAATTGCAAATGCTGTTGATTTTTGACATATAATATACACATACTGTACTATTATTTAAATTGTAATACTTACCATCACACCCTAGTAATTCAAACCTCATACTGATGCGGCGTTCCCATGAAACAGGTCTGATCCGGACATAACTAGCTATAACTGGTTCTGGAAAGTAGTTCGTCTCTTGACTGCTTCTATCAGTATTCCCTGCAAACAGTTTTGGTTCATTTCCATCTGCTGATATGGCGCGCCAAATAACATTGTCCACGCTGAATTCCACTCTGTATGATGTTACACGGTGATTATCATCTGATCGGCCTTGGGTTATAATTCCGCTGATTTGCTTTGGCGAGTCAAGAGATACTTGGATCCATTGGTTTTCATCGCTAGAACTGGGAACCCAGCCACCAAAATCTCCTCGACCTCCCTCATAGTTGAGGCGAGCATGGGATGTGCTACCAGCATCACTCATTATGCTGGAGGCTGTGATACGGTCGTCAATAATCGTTCCATCTTCCATGCCAAGTTGATTACGGCATGATGCTTTAATTCAGTCAAAATAAAATTTAATTACGTTGGATTTAAAATAAAACATTTTCTTTATAATAATAACAATTATTATATTACCAATATTAACAATACAAATTTTATTAGTAATATCAATAGTAATAATTATTACAGTTATAGTAACAGCAATGGTACAATTATATATAATAGTAAACAAACCAATTGATATTTTTTGCTATCATGAAATTTATATCGAATTTCATCAGACCAAAATACACTCTGGTAGATTTTCTTTAATGCTTTTACTGAGAAATTGCAAAAGCATTAAACAAAATACAAAACAATTTGCACTATGAGTGTAATAAAATCACAAACACGTTATGATATATACATGAATAAGCAACAACAATATATATAAATATATAATATACATAAATACCAATGGCTGAACACATGAAATTGTAATGGAATGTCTTTGAACCTAATGCAGATGATTACTCATTCTGTATATATATAATAGAGTACAGTGTGTTTACATAAAAACAGGGAGCTAGATGGTTTCTTCTGAATGAAACATACAGTACAAACATAAGTCTAAACTTTCAATTTTTATGTGCCAATTCCTTGTAATTTGCATATATATGGGCATGATAATGTCACATCACACCCATGTGGGCAAATTACAAGTATATGATGTTACATTAAACTTGCTAGAGTAGACAGAGCTTCAATGTTGTGATTAATGAAATGGTATGACAAACAAAACAAAGACAGCACTTAAGGACTAACTGTAATTATTTTATATATCATCAAACAGAAGCTTCGGTACTTCCCATAACCTGGATAAACCAACTAATTGCCTATGCCTAGTGTTAAATTTGATAAGCATACAGGTGGAAATCTGACATGGCAATTTACCACTATATTTACAGCAGCACAGGTTGTCAATGTTTATCCAGGTAAGTATTCACAAAATAAATTAGACAAAGGAGATACTGTTTTTTATAATGTTGATAAACTGCTACGTAAATTGAAGCAGAGAAAAGAGGACAGGGAATTGAAGCAGTGAATTTCAAGTACTAGTCAACAATCTACCAACTGAATAAGTTGTTATAGTTGGCAATGGTTGTTCAAAGTGAAAGGGATTTTTGGTTAAAGGCAGAACTTCATAATATCTGCTATAATATATCAGGAAGAAACCCCCATGAAAATTTTAAAAAGGGGCTTGGACAAGAAAATGATTAAAAATAAAAGCAGTTAGTCTTGATGTGCTGTTTTCGCTAATAGTTTTACTTTCGATGTATTGGCTGGAACTAATTGAAATAGTAAACAGCCTCAATTTGTAGCTTTAGATGAACATGCGGTGCATTACAAACGATTTACAATGCATTTAAAGATTTTAACCAGGAGTGAAATGATTATGATAGTGTACAACAAGTCGATAACAAAATTGAACTATTAACAGTGTGATTTTTTTAATACGATATGGTTTTTTACCAATATGCATCACCTGTAAAGAAAGTTAACAGCTAAAATGTGTTATTATCATATAGTATAATAATCCATCACTTGCATTTTATATAATATAAAATAATTCATAAATAATGAAAAATACTGGCACATTTAATTTACAAATTTAAAAAAAATGTGAGGGAATTTATCTTTACTTTTGCCAGATTCCCTACAAATTAGTCTAAAGTTGTCTGATGTAAGATATTGCCATTCTAGGCCTCTGTGGGTTTTTTTTTTTATTCCATCTGATGAGTATTTTTAAAAAATAAATAAATTTAAAAAAAAACTTTTCCACCCGCCCCTATTTATCATTATTAAAAAAAGAAGGGCAAACAAACAATTTATATTATTTGGCCTAAGGCTTAGGCGAGTTAAAATAAATTTAAATAGATGTTTCTTTTTCTCAGTAATAGTTCTCCGAAAGAAATGTTTTTATATTTTCTTTTTTTGTTATATAAGAAAATGACAAACAACAATTCATGTATATTCTAAATTTAAAATAATTTATTTTGTTTACTATAAAGTAAACACAGAGGGCAGCATAAGGCTGATATTACAGGACTTTCACAGTTTTCTCTACAGTAGATAACTTATATAGCGAATATACTATATAGAAATTATATATACTTAGACTCACTTATGGCATTGTATCTAGTCTGTGACACTGGCAGCTGACTCACTGAAAGAATATAAACAAGAAACTGTCAAGATCTGTCAACTGTCAACACCATTGTAAAATTCAACCCATTTGGTGTGTTGCAAAAAAGAATTATTTGATATTTGATTTGATATTTGATATACATCATTCAGCACTTGACCGAAAAGTGTCATATTATTAAATCATTAAACAAAGTCACATTTATACATCTAAACATTTTTAAACACATGATTTATAAGTCAGTGTAAAAAATATAATTATGTACACATCATCTAGTATCATACATAATAAGAGATTGCTAACAGAACATGCCTTAGGTTACTCATTTGAAGTATTAAAATATCACTCAATACTGAAGAAACAAACAGAACTGAACTGAACTGAAGAAACATAATTTTAATTAAAAAAACACTAACAAATAGAATATGAACTTTAATAGATAAGTATAAAGTATTATAGTAAAATAGTTTAACAGCTATACTCTCACTCATGTACTGACAATTTCTTCAAACAACATACCGTAAAACCTCGAAATTAAAGCCCTGGGCTTATTTTTTTTTTGCAAACTTTGGATGGGCTTCTTTTTCGAGATGATCTTCATTTCGAGATGGGCTTCTTTTCGAGACTACTTTTGCAAAGCAAAGATGGGGGCTTCTTTTCAAAATGAATGCTGTCAATTTTGTGAATTTGTAATATAAAACAATAAATAAGGCCATTGTAACATTAATCTATATCATGGAGTGTATTGAACTGACATTAAATCACCTAAACTACTGTATAAACCAAGCTTGTATTTAATTTATGTTGTTTTCTGAAATTAATGTACTGTGTATGTATACTGTACTATCTCGAAAAAAGAAGCCCATGGGCTTCTTTTCAAGAGATGGGTTTCTTTTCGAGGCTAATTTTGCAAACTAAAGAGGGGGCTTAAATTCAAGATAGGCTTCATCTCGAGATTAAGCCCACTGGGCTTCATTTTGAGGATTTACGGTACTGTCATGTAAAAAATACATTTTAGGAAAGTTACCTTGACAACCGAGAAGTTCAAAGCGCATGCTAATGTGACCGTTCCAAGTAAGAGGATTTACTCGAATGACAGAGGCAACGATTGGTGAACCAAATATGTTGGTGACTGGCGTGTCCCTATCACTGTTAGCTGGAAATGCCTATGTGAATAAAACATACCAATGTTGTGTAAGTAATTTTGTGCACCTTGAAAAATTTTGTGCACCCATGAAAAACTAGAACTATTTACAGAATACATATGTTATTACATATGTTATGTTTTTTTGTCACGAAGGTGTGTGCAATTAATTAGTTATATATATCATATATTATTTAATATATAAATATTATATAATGCTTCATATTTAATGTTATATAATATTACATATTTTATATTAATAAATAATATTGTTACATAATATTAAATTGGACTCTTATAATCAATTTTTATTGGTATTGCTGCAATGTAAATCAGAATAAGGAATTTAAGTCTAGATTACTCTATGTGTAATTGTAGAATATAAGATGTTAAAAAATTTAGCTTACCAATGCATTCCCTGAGCTGGACATGATATCTTGCCACCTAGCTCCATCCATGCTATATTGTATCTTATACGACGTCACCCATTGGTCGTAATCTGAACGTCCTTGAGTCGTTATCCCAGTTATTGTATACGGATGTGGTAGGCTGACTTGCACCCATTGGTTGGTGTCCAATTCACGAGAACACCATGAACCTCGAGCTTGAAGGCGGCCATTGATAGCCATGTGTCGTTGGTCATGAGAGGTTGAGGCAGATAACCGTGTGGATGCTAGTCTGCCATCTTCCATTCCAAGTGATTCTCTGCATTCTACGATACATTAGAAAAGATTTGCATTGCAGTAATACAAATATTTTATATGCTTACAATATTGTTAAATTATTTATTATCTAGTATTTCCTTTATTTGTTATGCCTTAAAAAAGTTCCTGGCTGAAGAAGCCAATGCTTCTATGATTTGGAGAACCAGAAGTCCCAATGTAGTACTTAATATCAAAGACAAGTAATGATGTTTTACCTTGTTCTTGGATGGCATACTCAGGAAGTACTCCATCTGAAAAATTGCATCATGGGATTGTAAGTACATATCACCATAGAGTAGATAGTGTGTTATTCAATCAAATGTTATCAAAATACTAAGATCATACGCATAATTGTGGTCCACGAAATATACAGTAGAACCCCTCATTTACGTACGGGACGGGCCCAGAGGCGTTCGTAAAAATCATTCATACGTAAAATTGGGGTTGTGTGAAATTCCTATGTAATTACACTACCGATAAGCTAGGCTGGGCTAGGCTAGGCCTGGACTGGAATTTTGTTGGATTGGAGCCAAAACTCCAATTTGCGCTGGAAAAAAAATTCAAAATAACGATCATAAATGTGTAGTACTATACATACTTGTTAATGTGTATACAAACTTTATTAATAGGCCTATATGACTTATCTTCTAGCTTACGAAGAAACACAGCCCTGCGGGCACTGCAACAAGGCGAGTAACGCAACAACGTTTTTCACTTGATCCATGTGGTTGTGACATCAAGTAAATATCTGTACAGAATAACCTGGAAACCAGGGTTTCACTTTTTAAAAGAAGAGCGCTGATTGGCTGTAGACATGGTGCTTGGACTTCATTTTTTTAAAGTTATGTGAGTGTCAGTGTCTTATTTTTTGGGGGAAATAATGAAATGGTAGATTAACGTTAGTGAGATTTGACAAATAAAATCCATTTTCAACTAAAATGATAAATCGAACCTAAACGTGACTGCAGGCCTATACACTACACAGAAATCTCTCATGTGAAATTTATTCGAATATCATTGGTTAAAATAAATTTGGTAGGTGGGTTAATTACGAAGATTATTTTGTCTTTTCTATTAAGTAAGAGTTAGGGCCAAGACACATGGTCGACAATGTTCATAAACAAACTTGAAAGTGAATGCTATTCACTTTCAAGTTTGTTTACGAACATTTTCCACTGAATAAATCATGCGTCTATCGATATGCCGACAACTTACGCATTCGGCGGAGTTTTCTCACAGCTGCAGACATGAAGTATGATCGTAGGGTTGAATGTTGGTGTATTCAAAGCGCACTATCTGCATTTTGTATTGTAGGAGATAGTGTACAGCATACCGTTTAAAACCGAGTGAATAAACTCCAGCACGCGCCTAACGATTAATTCTTGAGAGGCATGTGTGTTTTGTACATGAAATAGGAACTTTATTTATGACAACAATGACATTTTTTTACGTTCGTAAAATCGAGAACTTGTAAAATCGGGGTTCGTAAATGAGGGGTTCTACTGTACAATAACTATCAACATAGCACTTAGTCAACTCTGCTTTTTTGTTTAGCTACAATATTTACCATTACAGCCAAGCAATTCAACTCGCATGCAGATATGGTCGCTCCATGATTTAGGTAAAATGCGAATGAATATGGCTTCAATTGGTTGCGCAAAGCGTTGTTCGGATGTATCAGCGCCATCTGAATTTCCAGGAAAGATCTGTAAAAATAAGAAATCAAATAATTGGCATATCATCAAAGAATGATGTGACAGGAATTCAAGGCTGGTATTAATTTTTCTATTATTATAATTCAACAATGCACTTGTGTAAAATTACTCACCGCTGGACCATTAAGCCCAACAGGAGTCCAATTTCTTCCGTCCCGACTGTACTGCACTTCATATGACTCGACCCAAGCAGGGTTGGTTGCTCTACCCTGAATCACCAACCCAGCGATGGTGCCTAAGTATGGCAAGTGTATTTGGAGGTATTGATCAGTATCATCTGTGCCCGCACACCAAGCGCCATTGCCATTTAGGCGTCCAGCTGACGGGACAAATTCTTCACCAGCATTGCTTGAAGCAGTGATTCTGTTACCATCTATGTGGCCATCTTCCATCCCTAAGGGAGCTGCGCATTCTGGAAAGGATTTCATTGTAAAGCAAAATCATACATTAAAATGGTGGTTATCATCTGACACATGTTTATAATTACACTAATAATGAACATAATATAATAACAATTAATAACAACAATCATCAGTTTTACTACTGCATCCAACTCTTGTCATGATGGCGAAAGCAAAATATGTTACTACTACTAATACTACTACTACTACTACTACTACTACTACTACTATGAAAGTACTAGATATTTATTGTACCTTGAATAATACTTGGGTAATAGAAATAAACTTAAATAAACTGAATAAATTGTATTAATTCCATATCAGCACTAACAAGAAAAACTACACTATTTGTGGCCCGTAAGCCGAATTTCAGGCCGCAATCATCAGTTAACAAAGTGTAACTAATTTAAGAGCACTTAAGTGAACTAATAGGGGTTGATTTTGACTGATATGCGATTGATCAGTAAACTGCTTAATTGATTGAATTTCCCAAATTGACTGAATAACCAAAAGACAAAATGAAAATTACTCACCATCCAAAATTTGATTTGAGTGGGCTGTGTGATACAAATAAAAGAGACTTTATTATTTTTTAGAAATAATTCACTCCTTAAAAATAAATAATTATCTAAACATTTTTCAAAGTAACAAAAAAATGCATTCTATTATTCATATAAAAAAAGAAATTTAATTTACAAACAAGCAACTTACGAGGTTGGACACAATCATACGCGACTTCAAGGTACTTGAAGGTCCCTGGACATGGATCGCCAAACACATTATTGTTCGCTGAGATTGTACAGCTGCGAGCACCTTGACAATGCTCGGTTGCGACACTCAATGAAGTATCAGCCTCGCATTCTGTTGTTTGTATTGATCTGTGGGGACATATCCAGTCATTGTGCCTTCCATAGCTGGCGCTGTAAATCAAAACGTTCAACGCTCCACATTCAATAGAAATGGATTCTCGTTCACATGCACGTTCTAGGAACCCAGGCGGAATATTGTTAATGGATGCTTCACCTGAGGACAAACACATTTACTTGTTAAATAAATGAATGTGTTGAAACAATGTACATAAACTACAATAAACAGTTCACTGTCATGATACACTAAAAAGATATAGAATACTGATAGGTTTGATGAAGATTAGATACTTGGTATGAAAACTGTTTGCACCCCTAGATTTCTTTGTCACTAATTGCATTCTAGAATGTGTAATATAACTTTCGTGTATGGAGAAATATGTAACCATAGTCGAAGGTGATGGAAGTCCAGGAGACTTGGAATTGTGAAGTATTAGAAGCATATACTGTATATCATGAGAGACCATGGATTAACACTTTGCACCATGAGTAGCATAATGTGACTTTGAACCAAATGTCAGTAAGAAAAATGTTGTTGAACTGTAAATGACAACTTATGAATAATGATGATGATGATAATATGATGATAAGGATGTTTATTACGATGATAATGATGATGATATAGATGATATGATAATCATTATATGATAATGATGATGAAATTATCATACTAATGATGAAAATTATGATTATATGATGAGAATGATGGTAATGACAGTAAACACAAAAATGATGACATACCAAAATCACAAAACTTAAATTCTCCATCGCTACCCCATCCAGTGGTATATCCAATGTAATGAACATCAATAGGCGAGCCATCAGGAAGGTGCATAAATGCTGGTTTTCCGTCTTCACCAACACGGATGTCTCCACCGCGAAAACTGATCCAAAATCGTCGGAACTCCTCTGTGTCTACAAATCCATTTCTGTTGACATAGACTGCTAAGTTATCACCCTGGCGGCTGCGTCTAATGACAGATTTGGTGTTTCTCCAACCCCCAATCACAATTTCATACTCTTCATCTACATCGTTGTTTTCCGGTGACAGCGCAATATGAACATCGTTTCTTGCCTTAACTCGAAATGTAATTACATTTACACCTTGTGGGATCCGTGGAAGAGTGTAACGGTAACGGTACTGAGTATCCGTTTCAAACAACAGGCAGTTGTCACCAACAATTTGCACAGCTTTAAAAACAAAGATAAAAAATATGTATAAAAGATAATGTTTTATATAATGATTACCAAAATGTGTACAAGAGCATACAGGATTTATTTAGAGATAGTTATGCCGTAGGTTTAGGAAGGAAGATTTGCATTTCCAATCTAAACCTGGGAGGGGGGGGGGGCTAATGAGCCCAAATCCAATTAAAGGACCAACAACTCCACGTCCAGATCAGTTGTTAGTGATGTGCCAAATCAAAATGTCAGTAGTACTCAATTGTCTGTAATCATGGAAGGAAGACGCCATAGGCCTAGATAACCTTGCTCCTACCAGGGAGATGTAAAAAATAAAGGAGCGAGCTCGAAGTTACTTAGCTAAAGGCTACCCGCTGGGCTATAGGCTGCATTTAACTCGAACCTCGATCTAGGATAGGCATAGGCATACTATTCACAGCTTATGCTATACACGCTGCACGCGATTGCCTAGAGCCTGAGGTCTATATCGGCCTAGCCTAGCTCAGCTCAGGCAAACCTAAAGATACCAATTGGCAATGTATGTTTTCCTACTCCGGCCTAACTTATATATACTGTCAACTATTTGTTAGATATAATTACATTAGTTTGTTGGCAAAGGCCTCCACTTACATCTCCCTGTTTTTACGCAAACAACAACGCTTTCACCACACCATGCTACAACTTCGGAGATACTACGTATTAACAAATTAGTACGCTTCTGATTGGCTGATAAGTTTATCTATTCATTTAACCTAGTAAATTTCTTCATTTAGTCGTAAATTTCTAAATCAATCATTCAAAGTTACCGGGCATTTAAAATGCGCTAAAGGTGTGCCTAGCTAGAACAGCTATCTCTCTATTTACTTGTAAAATAAAATATTAATAAAAGGGAGATTTATTTTAAAATACCGGTGCAATCCACACTGAGTGATTGCTGTAGGCCTACGTGATACCTGGTGATACTACAATACAAGTAAAACAAAAAAAATTATTCAGGCCTATATTGCATCATTTTAAACATCAGCTATGTCAATATAATATGCCTATAAATACAAGTGGTAAACATAGGCCTACGGTGCTTAAGAATATTATTTATAATTTTTGTTATCATTACCATTATAATCATCCATCATATTAATACTATTATTATTATTATTATTATTATTACTATTATTATTATTATTATTATTATTATTATTATTATTATTATTATTTATTATTATTATTATTGTTTACAACAAAATAAATAAGACTTGAATATAATCAGTATTGTTAAACTGATTTTTTATCAGACCATTATGATTCTTTACTGAATTTATTGAGATTGAAATCAAGTGATCAAAATGAGACGTCTTTACTTCCAGATTTGGTTCCAATGTATCCTTTCTGTTTATGTAAGTGGGTCTTTCCTATTTGTACCCTTGCTTAATTGTAATCAGGATTATTGCAGGCCATCTTTGGAAATGTTTGAATAATATTTATATTGGATTTAAATGAACAATCGGAGGCATGTTGTTTGCCGCTCCATTCGACTTGCTACATACGATATCAACATTTTAGTAAATTAGGGTCTAGTATATATATGTTTCTAAAAAAAATTGTTTAATTAAAGGTATAACTAATTGATAGTATTTTTTTCTGTGAGAGGCCTATTAAAACTATAAACCGTTACCGCAATACATTAAAACACAGAACAACACATATTCATACATACCTTCTTGATACAAAACAGTAACAACAACTTCTTTTCACGTGATACGGTACTGGCTACAATGACGTCGGGAAGAATCTCAAAATCATGATTCTCAATAGATACAATTAAAAATTCATGCAAAAGTTGATTACATTCATTAATAATACACAGAAAAGGCAAAACAATCGGAATAAATAAACTAGTCAACTTCTAATTTGAAGTTTGGTCATCATAGAGAACAGAATTGCCTCGTTAACAACGATACACCTAATTTTCAAAAGTTCAATGCCGATAGGCCACGCATTTAAATTTCAACAATGGATCTTCAGCCCCTTGGATATTGTTTCTCCACACAAAACGACAGTGTGAAGACATACCCAAACACGTGCGTTTGTGGGACAACGCGTGTATTTGTAAGACACGCGCGTATTACTGGAACTGTTCTGATTGGTCAGTTGTTAAGTTTGGTTGGCAATCTAGAAAAGTCCATTCCGCGTGATGGTCAATCAATTCCAAAATATTGTAAATTAAACGGAACACATGATGTGCACCGGTTTTAACATGATTTTTCTTATCTCAATTTAATTTATAAACCGTTTGAAATGCCTGTGATGATCATGCAAGCATGCAACATTGAAACAACAGACAACAGTATAATACAACACAACACAGTATACTTACAATGATATAGACTAACAAAATTATGATGTATTATTTCATACACGTATAACGACGCAATTATGATAAACATAGTATACAGTGTACCTTATAGTTATGCAATATACTTACGGTAGACTCCAACAATGATATAATAAAATCAAGGGTATTATACACTTATATTATTCACGTGTAACGACATAATTATGATAAACGTGGGATACAGTGTACTTTTTGACTTACCTGCTGTGGCATAAAAAATAAAAAAAGAAAATATAGTTTGTTACATTTTTAAAAAAAAATTGAGCTGTTTTTGTCTCAAAGCTACTTTTTCATTATCAAGCTTTACATATGAACAATAAATGTTTGCCACCTCACTATAATTATCATCATCATCATCATCATCATCATCATCATCATCATCATCATCATCATCATCATTATCATCATCATCACCATCATCAATATTATCATCATAATTTTATTATATAGCCTTATTGAATGTATATCGTCTTCCGTTAATATTATATCGTAGCAAAATATAGGCCTTGTTATATGAAATCAATCGAAAACTTACATGTCTGTTCTGTTGGTGCTTCCGTAGTAACAACTTCGTTAGCTGGGGGTGGGAAATTGTATATATTTCAGAGGTTTTTACAGTACATGGTGTAATCGTTAGTTTCATATTTAAAAAAAGAATAGAATGCTTAACATACATTGAGAATTAAAATCAATAATACAGTTACCCAATACATAATACCGGTACCATGGAAAAAATATATTAAGAAAAACGGACACGAGACTGACATTGATAAGATTGACACCAGTTTAATAGTTGAAAACTATGACGTAAGACATACACAATTATATTTTTATTAGTAAATTGTTCACACATGTATACATACTACATGAATAGCATTAATGTATATATTTACTGACTTAATATACATCACTTTATACACGCATATGTCTAAGTTTTATAAGCGATGGCTATTGTTAAAATAAAAAAAACTATAAACAAAGCAACATACACCAACAATTACTATTATAGAGTACAATGGTGTAAAAGTGAAAAAGCCTGGACAAAATCGGTTCAACATAGACCCAACATCATAAACAAATCGCCATAAACCATATAATATAAATAGGGCATAATTATATATTTTAAGGATATAACAAAATTAGTTCTTTTGAGAAACAAGATACATATTTTACAACTATGAAAAAAGTTAAATATTAAATAATTTAAATTAAATGGTTTGAATTAATTTTTATTGAAGACAAAATTAATTAAATGATTATAACAGTAATATCAAACTGCATGGCAGAAAGTAATAGACATTTGAACAAAGTGGAAAACCCCATCAAAAATATAATTAGAAAATGTATTGCTCAGTGAAAGAAATTAAATGAGATCAACCTCAAATTAAAGATAGATGAAAACAATGGGGGTTTTTTCGCTATTTGATTATAAGCCAAATAGGAACGGTATTTTTTTTTATGTTAATCGATAATAACATACTATTTTGTTCTGTTATTCGACATTAAGCTGACGAAGTGTTACAAAAACCAATTCAAATATTAGATATTTTTTTAGAAAGTTGTTAGAAAAATATAAAAGAAAAAATATGCCGGAAGTCTTACCATAGCGGGCGGGAGTAAAAACTGTATAGGCTTATATTGGATTGGATTGGATTGGATTTATTAGGTCAAGGATAGCCAAGTCTAGAAGAAGACTTATTTCCAGTGGGATCCTTCTGGTGATGATCAGTACACCAGGAGACAATCCCCTACTCTTTTCCGAAGAATGTACTGCGTTCTTTAACGTGCACATGGGCCATAAATGCACACGGGACCAACGGGTTAAACGTCTGGTCCGAAAGACGGTGCACTATTGCAACTTGTATTTCAACCCTCCAGCTGAAACACAAGGTGAGGCAACGATGGAAATTGAACCAGGGACCTAAAGATCTCCACGGTTCAGCACACACGTAGTGGCTACCACCAGATTAGCCGACTGAGCTAAGCTGCTCTCTAATGAGATAAGCTGCTCTCTATTGTGAACAATTCAATAAATTTCAGATCATCGTATTTACTTATGATGACAATAAAATTGATTTGAATTGAATTAAACTACCACGTCTACCTAATTAACTTGAGAATTGAGAGAAACTTAATTGCTTATTTTGTAAAATTTAATAATAAGCAATTATAGTAAGGTTTTGAATGCAATTCAGTGATGACGTCATCGCTGACTTGTAAGTTACAGTATTGTCTTTCAACTGAAAATTGAAAGAAATATAAATTCTTGCCAATTATCAGATGTTTAATAATCCAATTCCTTTTAAATAATTAAATTTCTTTTAAACTTTCAAGAGCTTAAGGATTTCCGTCATATAATATCTGTAAATAATGTTTAAAATTATACATTTGAATTCTATACGACTTGGAAGTTGATAATTCTTTAAATGAGCAACAGCATTTTGTACTTCAATCCATGAAGGTGTATTCCTCGATCTTAGCTTTTTATTCCACTGTAGGTTATTATCATAGAGCAGGATGATATTATGTTATATATTATGATAATAGCTAATGGATAATATTTGTCATTGGTGGCAAATAGGCCTATGTGATGAAGAATAATTAAATAACCACTACCGATAACAATATTGTCAAATAATTAATATTCGTTACATCTTTAGACCTTGGTTGTACAGGTTTATGAGTAAAGTTAAGAACATAAATGTGACAGGCGACTAGAACACAATAAAAAGACACTGGTAACGCTATACCAGCGTTTGAACCATCACCGATAATATGTATATGTCTAAGCTTACGTCTACAGAAATACAGAATCCTCATGTACTTATGGGTGCCTCGACACGGGTCCCCAAATACAGAATTGGTTGCATCAATCGAACACTGCTGTTGGCCATCACAACGTTCTGTTATCTTGGTGGGTGCGCTTCGTGCAGAGCAATCAGTGGTTCTGATTGGTCCATCGGAACAGGCGCCCCTATTTTTTCGACCGTAAAATCCCTCGTAGATGTTAATGGAATGGTTTGGACCACACTCAATAGTTCCAGTTTCTCCCTCACAAGATTGTACATGCAATATTCCTACGTAAGGTATCGAAATTGAAAGTGGTGAAACTGTACTGATGCGTGAATTTATCAATATTACTCTATCAGACCTTTTGGCGACACTCAGAGTATGCAGTCCAAAAAAGTATATAACAACATATAGACAATAATTTCATATTAACCAGTATGTAAGCAGGGGTGACGCCTGTTTTTTGGGGGGGGGGGAGAAAAAACATAATTCGTCGGGGAGAAAAAATTATAAGTATTTTCTACATAGGCCTATTATTAGATTCTAAAATCGATTAAATAAGCCTTTGAAACCTCTAAATTGTCAACATTCTCGGGGCCCCTTTAAAATATTTTGGGCGACGCCCGACCACATCCGCTTTGCTTTCGTCGGGGACACCTCAACCCCGGTCGGGGACCTCGGCTCCCCCCCCCCCGTCGAGCAAATTGACCTATTGTCCGGGGACACAACAGAGTGGTAGTGGAAGATGTCCAATAAGAGTTTTTGCATTTTTGTTTTCCCCAATGGTTTTCATTTGTTTAAGCATAAGCATTTTATATTTACAGAAGCAATAAATGAAGAAAGAAAAAAATGCAAAAAAAAAAAAAAGCTGATTACAAGGAATGCTTAAAATGGAGGACAATGGTCCGAGAGTTGGGTTTGGGGTGTTGCGCCACTTTCGACACCTTCTGGATCTACCATTGGATCTTTACTTACCCATATCACAAAAACGGAAAACACCATCACTTCTCCAACCTGTAGTGAAACCGATGTAGTTGACAGGCAATGGATTATTGTCACGCCATTCCATGAAAGCGTCGTCCCCTTGATAACCTACTTGTATCAAGCCGTTCTCGAAAGTAATCCAAATGTTTTGATAAATCTGACGATCAAGAAATCCATCCCTCTTCCTTTTTTCAACAAGATTATCGCACTGTTTGCAACGACGAATAACGGACTTGCTATTACTCCAGCCACCGATCACAATCTCGTACATGGCTGGCGTGTCACGTTCTTCAGACGAAAAAGCTATATGCACGTCATTTCGCGCCCTTACGCTAAATTCCAAACGCGTTTCTCCTTGCTCAAGCCTAGGAATGAGGTAACGGTACTCGTATTGTGTATCCGTTCTGTAAACGACGCAATCTTAAAAAAAAACAAAAAAAACATGAACTTTTCTGATTATAATCATTTGTTTTCAACGTGCCTTTCAGTTTCTAATGTTACTATACTAAGTGACTTTATAGTTACGAAGTTATATAGAAGCTATACTTCTGACGCTCTAAAACTGGACAGAACGTAGGATGATTAAATCTAGTAAAACAAAGACTTACCTCCGTCATCTATATTGCCGCATCAAACAATAGAAAAGATAAGAAATGTCAATAACTTTACATGGCAACAGTCTATTAATTTACAATGATCATTAATGAAGTCACAAAAATCTCACCCTTTTCCCTTGTTATTTTAAACACTGCATGTAGAATAACATAACTTATTTGGAATTTTACACTGTCTCCTATTGTAATTTACAGTTAAGTTCATTCGTTCAGAGCAGCTTAGCTCAGTCGGCTACTGAACCGTGTAGATCTCTAGGTCCCCGGTTCAATTCCCATCGCTATTTTCTTGTGTTTCAGTTGGAGGGCTGAAATACAAGATACGATAACACATCGTCTTTCGGATGAGACTTTTAAGCCGTTGGTCCCGTTTATATGGCCCATGTGCACGATAAATAACGAAGTACATTCTTCGGAAAGAACTAGAGGATTTCTTCCGATGTACTCTGCCCAATTCACCACCAGAAGGACCCCACTGGAAACAAGTCTTCGGGTTATACTTGGTGTGATTCACACCGAAATGCTCCTATCCTAATTGAATTCACAATTCAATTTTGAATTGTTTTTCACAATAGGTGCGTCAAAATAAAATAAAAAAATGCATTGCCTCTAGCCTGGTTTTTATTGATTGGGGCTGTTTTAGTATAAGACTACGGTTTGACGACCAAATAAGTCGCCTTGCTGCATTAGACCTATTACCAATCAAAGATGGGGAACTGTGGATTTTTTTTCTAATGGATCATCCATAGGATCATAAATACGGGTCCAAAATCATGTATACACAAAAATAAAACAAAAAAACTCACATCCCCCAGCACATCGGTATACAATGTTCAGGTACTTGTGAGTCCCGCGGCACGGGTCGCCAAAGATTCCGTTAGATGCGGTTACCTGGCATCGTTGACGTCCATTGCAGCGTTCTCGTACCTCTCTGACGGCGACATTTCCGTTGGTTCGGCAGTCGGTGGTGCGTATAGAACGACTGGGACACGTTTCACGGTTCGTGCGTCCATACGTCGCGTGCATGACGACAATACGAGAAGATCCCCTGCATCGCAGTTCGGCAGAGTCACGCTCGCAAGCCACGACTTGGAGTAAGCCTGAAAAGTTCAATGATAAATTAATATTAGTATTATATCTCTTTATATAAGTCTGCAAGCCACGTATAAAATTTCTACACCGTATTTGAGATACAAGAAATAAAAAGTTCATACATTTCAGTCTCGGTCTTATATGGTAATTATACGACGTTTCATTTATATTATAAATACAAGTTAGGAAATAAAACCATGCGATAATGAGTATCCACGTACATAGTTCATTTCTTACACCCATATTATTGTAGGGAGAGAGCAAGATAAAAAATTATGACGCAGTTGACTGGTATTGCACAGTGGAACTGGTAACCACTGTTCGTGCGCTAGACTAACTTTCAAATATTTGTCTCCTTGGTTCTATATTCCATTTAAACTGATACCCCTTTGAAATACAAGGTATTACGCAGGGTATTTTAATAATAATAATAATAAATGAATAAATTTTGGCTGATTCCATATGGGCCTAGAACATAACCCATGCGTATTGAACGCCGGACATTCATAGTAAAGGAGGGAATATTCACCACAGAGGTTTCGCCACACTGCCGGTTCTGCGCCGACGATCCACAAGGCACCGCTAAAATGTTCATAGTTAGGGCCTACTGAACTAGCTACTTTAGCCTGTTGAGTTATTTTACTACTACATGATTATTTCACTAACCTAATTCACAGAATCTAAAATTTCCATTGCTTCCCCAGCCAGTAGTATAGCCGACATAGTGAAGTTCCAACGGATCGTCATCAGTATACTCCATAAATGCCGGCTCGTTTTCAGCGCCTACCGAGATTGTGCTGTCAGCAAAAGAGATCCAGAATTTTCGAAACCCTCCCGAGTCCAGAAAACCATTGGAACGCCTCTCTGAAACAAGATTTGTGCACTGTTTGCATCGTCGGATGACTGATTTAGTGTTGCCCCATCCGCCAATGACGATTTCGTACATCTCACGGACTTCTTCCTTCTGTGACGATAGTGCAATGTGCACGTCGTTTGAGGCTTGAACGGAAAACTCAAACCGAGTTACGTCATTCCTTATTCTTGGTAACTTAAATCGGTATCTGTAGGTATCGTCGGTTTCATAGTTGATACAATCTAAGAAAAAGGCAAAATCAAGGGTCAAAATCTTATGAGAATTCTCTAAATAATTAAACACATACTAACTAGTCTATGTTTGTTGTAGGTAACTATTACATCGTTAGTAGTAATTGTATTTTTAATTATAAGGGATGCTGATAAATTGGGTGTGACTCTGGCTACGCGCTACTCACATCCAGCCATGTACAGTTGACCCTGGTTTGAAAGTAGTCAGATTGTGAGGGGGGGGGGAGAAGCTTTTTTGACAATGGCAATAACTAAAACTTTAATTCCAACAATAAAGCCCGACGCACTCTTATATAGAGCGGTTCTCTCACTGCAAGTTAATAACGCACAAGTGACATTACGAACACTTAACACTTTTAACTGGCAATTCCGGTGGAATCCGGTAGAGGTGCATGATGGGTCATGTGCCATCTTAAGTACTGCTATCTATATTATTCTTTGACTGTGCCATGTCATACAAATAAAAAAATAACACCACACATTTTCTGATAACCGAATCCCCACGTAGATAATATACACACGCCCCAGTTGGGAGCCTATTTTTGTAGTATGTAACAGGTTTAACATAGGCCTACATTTAGTTAATGTAAGAAAAAGGGTACTTACATGATGTCACAATCATTGCAAAGATAATACACTGTAACAAGTATACAGCAGTGGATTTTACAACGGATGCACATGGTATAACATAATCACGCGGTAAGAAACAACGGTACAAACAATGATAACTGCGAATCCTCAAAACACTACCCGGTAACGAAACGACAAATACATAGATACAGTAGCAATCCAAAACCATAAGTGGATTCGGTCAATAAGATATGAAACAAAACATTTATATTTTTAATACTGACACGTTATTTTCTGTATGTATGTATGTATATATATATATAGATTAAAAGGCAAAATACTGGAAAACAACAATGCTGTAGGAAACAATGGCTGGATCTCAGTAGAGATACAAAAATGATAAGCAACAGCTAAAAAGTAAACGTAAGTAAACAGCCAGAAATAGAACCAGAGCTTTTGGACAACACTAGCCCTTCCTCCTCAGTGGCGAGTGAGTGAGAGTAGAAAAAGCTAAATGGTATAAAGTGAGAATTTCATGCAAGCATGATTGGAAACAATAGGCTGGGTGAGGGTGAGATTAGAATAAACAGCCTAAACAAGTAAACAGGAAGGCCAAAAATAAA
>NW_022712725.1:850005-859840 GCF_011630105.1 Anneissia japonica
ATATATATATATAAGACTTCAATATTACCATTCGGATACTTTACCAACTGTCCATCTGGTACGGTATATTTCCAATTAGGATACATTAAATATTATGAGGAAAACTTTTGACCCCGTCGAAATTCGAACCCAAAATCGCTAAATTACCGAAATATATATTTATTATAATCTTTGGTAATCACCAGTAGACGTGTTTACCATCATACCAAAGTTACTATCATGCGATTTACTTATATTCATTGCATATTACGCAAAGAATTGAGAAAAAAAATGTAAAAAATGGCATTATTGTTGTTTAAAGAAAATTCATAAAGTGCACAAACACATAAAAAATTTATCTATGTTAAAATTTATTTTTACTAAAACATCAGAAAAAGATAATTTAGTAACATTAGTCATTTGTATATAATTTTGAAACTCATTTTGTTTTTATTGTTGTAAATTGAATTTATATGCATAATTATAATGTATACCAGATAATATATAATATTAAATTCAATAATAATCTTTTATATCAGATAAAATAGGCCTATAATATGCCTTTTAATAAATTATAAGTTAGAAAATCAGTACATACCTTCATCTCCTTGAGCTGTAATATAATAGAAACAAAGTATAATTTAATAAGGTTCACAACAATGGATGATTCTTCACTACTATTAATATTTATTTAGAATTTTGATTAATTATCACTATGGGTCTAATAATAAAATTGTACCAATAATAATAATAATAATAATAATAATAATAATAATAATAATAATAATAATAATAATAATAATAGTATTTTTGTTTGTTAATAGTTTGAATTAGTTGATATTTAGATAATTTTACCCATATGAGGACAAGTTAAGCATTATTGATGACATAAAAAACTATTATTATTATTATTATTATTATTTATTTTTTTTATTATTAATAATATTATTATTATTGTTATTATTATTATTATTATTATTATTATTATTATTATTATTATTATTATATTAATTGATATCAATTAATCATTTATATCATACACCGTACTATATTTGTTAGTTTATTTGCAAAAATAAAAAATAAATTAAATTTCATACAAAACCAATGACAATGACATTTTACATGACAGCATTTATCGAATTCATTCCCTCGGATGATACAGGCACAGGTGAAGTAGTTAATAATTTTGTTTTACTATCATGTATTTCCCTCCTTGTGAATTTATGCCCTTCTTAAGTATACAGTTAACATTATAGGATACCAATTTTAGCAGGCCTATAGATTAAACCTGAATGGCATTGCCCCAACCTCCTAGATATAATGGCCTGACACCCCAGCTTCAGGTACCATACCCTACAGTTCCAGAGCAATGGCTACCGGGATTTTAAAAAAATGAACCATTTATTAGTGATCACATCAGACCAATTGGTTGTTAATTTCAATTTATTTTATTTTTAAAATGTGGGCAAAAATTACCACAAATGAACTAAATTACTCTTTTGTATGAGTGGCAGTCCATTTCACAAAACAAACTTAAGTGTCCTGTATGATGATTTTAAGTGTCATTATGAGGTCCTAAAAACTTCAGTGGAGTTGTTTTTGGTCACGAGAACAATTCCAAGATTTGAACCAAGGAAGCAAGCATTAGCAAAGGCAAGCACTTTGACCAACAAATTAAAACTTTCAATAATCAATTGTAAACTAATGAGTGATTCGGGTGGGGATCGAACCCACGACCTCAAGGTAACTAGCCTGGTGCAATAACCACTACACTACGAGCTTGACACTAGTCACCAAGCGCAAGCTCGGTAGCCTAATGGTTACTGTTCCAGACTAATTATCTGGAGGTCGTGAGTTCGATTCTCACCCGAATTACTTGCGATTTTTTTCCCCGCAAGTATTTGGGAACGCGCTGAGTATAATTCGACATCACTCTTACACTTCTATAGCGTTGCCCATTGCTGTCGTTGTTTATTCAGTACCGTACTTCATAAATTCACATTATATAACATTTTTAAAATACCCAACAATTAAAGTCACAGGGCTTAATTCCAATGAGGTCCTCATGTATTAAATATTTACATTAAAATATGAAGCAATATAATTTATTTTTTTTGGTTTTTCGTATTTTGTTTTTAAGAAAACCAAATCCATATTATTCTGTTTAATTTCAATTTAGTAGTGTATGCCCCAACTATAGTCTTAAAAATAACGTAAATGTTAATATGTAATGAATACCATACACAGTTTCTAGTGTTTACTGTTTATGTTGTACCTTGATCTTATGCTACTTTTAAATTTGAATTTTTTTTTGTAAGAGTAATGAACACTGTTGTCTAAAAAAATCACCATCGTTTGTTTAAAAAAAAATACAATTGTATTTCAGTAAATCATTGTCGTTATCCTATCTTACAATCTTTGTCCTGTTCTTGACGTAAGCAAAACACACACAAAAAAAACAAACAGATGGCAATATAAAAGTGCCCAAATTTTCAAGGACTGTTTCGATTATTCACTTTTTGTAAATATTTATGTATATTTACATATATGATATAATATAATGATATAATATACACTTATGTCATATATTGATATATAGTTACATGATTAGGTTAAAGAATATTAATGTAATTATTATAAGAATATTAGTCACTTAGGGGATAGATGGTTATTTAATCGACAACTTCGTTGTACATATGCTACATATAAGCGCATAGAGACCTCGTTTATTTGCACTATATAAATCCATCTATTATTATTATCTATTATTACAGTGGTCGATATTAATCAATATCGGAACTAAAGGCAAGGGATGAGTATACGGCTGTGATTTGCATGATATAATCAATGAGGTATGTGGGTCGTATAGCCAACACTGTGGATTAATTAAAAAAATAGATCAATATGAACGTGATATTTTGTGAATTAGATGTATTGTTCCCGATCGGCTGTTGCTTCTTGATTACGTATTATGCAGTAAAATTAATGATATAATTGGATTCGGTATAGTTTATCATATTTACAAAGACACTTCACAGAAAATTAAGTAATTAGGATTATTTGCATTTTAAATAGACACAGAAATATGAACGTGGTCTTGAAATTAATTACTGTATGCGGTCATCTCGTGAACGAGCCACCGGATTAAAATGCGCTACGTAAATCGATGACATTTCTTCGATTATCTATTTCCAATCTACCGAAACATTCGCCTTACAATACAATATTCTATCCCAATGTATGTTATTTAGTGGTGCCTCTGGGAAAAAATTTCAGGGGGCTAAGGTATCCAAGAGGTGTGGTCTGAGAATTATTGGTAGAGACCAGCGAGTCCAGGGGAGAGCCCTGGTGAAGGTCCAGGAATATGACTATATTAAAACAGTTAATGTCAATATATAAGTACACAATTATATTAAGCTGACAAATTCAAATAATCCAACGTACAATAATAATACTGTACAAATATAGTGCCGGTTTACTATTTACGGATTAAACATAGAGAGTATGCTCAATAACATTAGCGGAGTTAAGAAAAACAAAAATAGACAAATGATCCATAGCCGGGTGGTGACCACCTGAATACAGAGCCATTGCTGTAAACCAGTTCGTAGGTCTACTTTTGTTTGTTTAAAATCGAAGTTGCTGATTTCAGCATTTCGAAGCACTATAATGTCCACTAACGTTTAGAAGATAATAATACTTATATGAAATGCAAAAGGTTCAATACCTTAGGGGTTCACTTTCCAACCCCAAAAATTTCAATTCAGAAATACGATTAGTTTAACATAAAAATATACAGGTAATAATAAATCCAATCATAAAGCATACTTATATATCTTTAAAATACCACACCATTGTTTTATGGCTCAAGACCATGGAGGTTGATGTTATTATAGAATATTTCATCAAAAAAATACAGGTTTCGGTAGTAGATCTGCCATCTTTAGTGTAATGATTGCTACAATCTTATTTATAAATAAAATAAGAAACTGCGATACATTGTATTGTAAATACAGCGGATTTGAACCGTAAAAATTTAAAAACAACATATAGGCCTAATAATAATATGACGTATTACATTTTAGAAGCTGGAGAATCGATTGAACCGTAACTGTTAAGGAGAATGAATGACGTGAATAAAGATGAGAGAACGAGATAAAAAAAAATCCTCGCAAGCAATATAAAAGTTGCTTGTTATGGAAGGGTTTATTCCATTGGACGTGTAACGCTTCCTTTATTTTACATTGGCTAGCTGATGGGGCGGAAAACAGTATACGCACACATGTCCAGAAAGAATTGTTTTACATAAAATAATTGTTCGTCAATGTAACATAATTTTAGATAAATATTAAAGCATAGGCCTAATTGATATTATCAATCAACCAATAACATTTAAAGCGCCAAATACATTTTTTTTCTCTAAGATGCTTCGGGTCCTTGATCATGGTTATTGAAAATAAGTGAGCTGGAAAAAGTGCCTGCTTGACAGTAGACATTTGCTGTTGATGTGTTTAATCTGATTGTTTATTTCTATATTGAGAGCAGTTACATTTTTAAATCTCATTTGTTCTGTAATTTGGTATGGGCATTAGGGAGTTTTCGCAAGCTATACGAAAACGATAACGAATACGGTTACGTCAGCAATCATTTAGACAACCCTTCTCCTACACAGTAGAATATCTGTCACAACGTATGCGATACGTGCATTTGCATAAGCAAAGACCATATACAGCTCGCATAGCATATTGTCAAGAATGTTTTAGGCATGAATGACGATAACGATAATGACGTATTAGTATTCGTTATCGTTTTCATAAAATTGCAAAATCTCCCTATAAATAAAACGAATTTATTTAATGTATTCTTTGAACGACCAGTATAAACAAATAAGTAGGCGAATGTACAATACAAATTATATGACGTTACAATGATGGTATCAAGAATATTTACTAACTAATAACAGTAGGTGTTTTGCTAAATTTTATGTAGTGTAATTTAATATAATTGTACGTCTGAATAATATAAATAAATATTTGTTATAGACTGTAGTAATTTAATATCATATGACAATAGTAACGTTTATTGATATAAAATTTTATTCAATATAACATCATTTCGAGGAATTGTAATCAACATTAAAATTGAGCTGGAAAAATTGTCTGCTTAAAAGAAATTTGCTTACTTGATGATGTACGCTAATTGTTTATTTCTAATTTCTAGCAATTAGGTCTACATGTTTTAATATCAATTGTTTTGTAATTTGATTAATTGGTGTTTGTTGAAAAAAGATGAGAACAGCAGTTTTAATATGTTTTTAGATGCTGCATCTTTCAGAAGGTGATACCAACATGTTGGTGTGGTGATTTTGAAAGGTTTATCAGAAAAAGTGGTGTCCTTGGAGTGACCAGTATAAACAAATACTGTATGTAGAAGTGGTTGGCGCATCGGTTGTGGCTTGGACTCCCAACCTTGAGGTCGGGTTTCGAAACTCTCATTGTGCAAGTCGCTTGTGTCCTGGTATACTACGGTTGCCTCTCTCCACACAGGAGTACAAGTGGGTACCTGGTAGTTCCAACACTGCGCTGATTACTAGCCGCAATATTATGGAGATATAATTTAATTTAATAATTTAGTGTTCAATATGATCCATATGTGTTTGATCCAATGACCGGGGTAATAATGTGAAGCGCTTAGAGGCTTTGTTAAGGCATTAAGCGCTATATAAGAACGACATTATTATGTAGGCGAATGTACAATACAAATTATATATAATTAAAACAGATTGTATATACACGAATATTCACAGAGACCTTTATTAATAACATGATTATTATTGCAGTGTAATTTAATATTACATTTGCACAGCTGAATAATGTAAGATATTATACAATAGACTATACAATAGCTTAATATCATGACAGAAATACCGGTATCGACATTATATTCCCTTACGGCTATAACATCATTTCGAAGAATTATAATCAATAATATAATACAATATATATATATATATATATGTATATATATATATATATATTAAATCATCAAAGAGAGGTAAATACAGTGTTTAATAAAGGACATTAATACAATGCTATATATACATATATTATATGATACTGAGTGGATACATCGTTAAAACAAATAATAAAAGCATTGCTTATTTTAAATATATGCTCAAATTATAAATATATAAAGTTATAATAATAAAAACAAATACATTTCACTGAGTTGTTCGTGAGAATTACGAATGCCGGCATATCATATGATACGTTCTCGTCGATTTAGAATATCATTTCAGAAATTGATATGTATAAATATCAGTTTACATAAAAGAAATAAATCTACGGATCTTGATTTTCGACAAAGGTATCGGAATTAACAAGATCATATTTTTACCAATACATTATTTAAATATCAAGGCCATATTTTTTTTACAAATACATTAGGCCTATAAATGATTGCCTATATGATTATAGGCAATTATTTCTTGTACTACAGGTTCTTATTTATTCACTTGTGTATTTTACTTATTATATTATATTTATGTATATAGGCCTATATTTATTTATATATTAATTTTCTTATATATTTTTAATTTTTTAATTTTTCTTTATCTTAATATTATTTTGTCATCTTATTGAATCGCGATAAATTATTTAGATACATTTATATGTTCATGACCCCACAATTAAAGCCTGCTTACGGTGGGTTACCTTTTTCACAATACGTTACTTTCATTACTTGATTGATTTTGAAGCATACTTTTTACGGGATAAAAAAACCAATTTAAAATATAATCATTGTATTTTTACACTGATTATTGGATAGATGCATTTGTTACTGGATATAAACAAAATGATAAAAAACATTACTTATAATATGCTCAAATTCTATATAACCAAACAGTTATGTAGGTGAATGTACAGTACAAATTATATAATGAAAACAGGTGGTATCAATATACACGAAAATTGACAGAAATTTTTACTGATAACAGTAGGAGTATTAATAATAATTATGTGTTATTTGTATTTATTTTACCGTAATTAAGTGATTCATTATATTGTATTTTAAGTTAAACGCACCACCCTTGAGTCCCGCCGATCTAAATTCGTATGTTCACAAAATAAATAAATATTATTGATGTTATGTCGTGTAATTTAACATTATAATCGCACAGCTGAATAATGTAAATAAATATTATTATAGACTATACTATAGTTTGATATCGTGACAATAACAGTCATCGATATTATATTCCCCAAGGCCTATAACATGATTTCGAAGAATTTTAATTAAAACCAAAAACAGTAAGAGGCTAAAGATGAGTTCCAGTTTTGTAAAAACCGATTTAAAATACAATCATTGTCATTTTACACTACTGATATTGAATACATGCAATTGTTACTGGATATAAACAAAATAATATAAACCTTGCTTATATATATTATGTTCAAATTATATATTTACATAATAAAATTATTATTGTTATCAATTTTGTTATATTAATATTAATATGTACAGTAGAAAAAAATGGCCGTAACTATGGTTAAAAGATTATCGACGACTAACCCGTGTAATAAAGTGTCTTTTAATTTTATCGAGCACTAATATAATGGAAAAATCAATCATTTGTGAAATTATAATCGCCTTTTACAAGCCCATAGCATGAGGTTTCCAATGAGGGCAATGGGCCCAGGGGTAATTTATTTTCTTGGTCAATCAATTGAAGGAGTCAGAGTGGGTGTCAGCCACGAAGGTAGCCTGAAACATTCAACATGTCGAATGTTATCATCATGTCTAGTAGTCTACGGAATTGATGCAAGGGGTGAGGTTGTCTATGGACTGAAGCTGAAGAATTTTATTATATGATGTTGAATTTCTTAATAATTTTTAGTGTGTTTGATGCGAGAGGTATGGGTTAGAGTTTGATTTATCAGACGGGAGCAAATGGACAGGAGTTTGGCCGTGTGGAAATACAACGGATCGAAATGGGTCTCGGGGACAGTTAGTCCTTATAGTGTGTGAAAAAATGCTTGATGATAAAAAGCCGGGTGGCAAACCAGTGGGAAAAGACGTCTGGTAGTAAAAGCTTGGTGGCAAAAGATCTAGTGTGGCGCATCTTGTTTTTTTTTTATATTTTTTTTTTATTAAATAGAAATTTCATAATACAAAGTATAATGTACAGAGCGTGACGGAATTGGTGTATTTTCGATGAATAATTTATTATTTGACAAGTGATTTCTTGAGGCCTCCATAACATATCAGACATACAGACATCACAATTTGGAATCAATTGAGAAATCTTTTGGCATCATAGAATTAGTTGTAAACAAATATGATATCTCATGTTAAAGATTTTTTCACAACTATCAACGATAATTTAATCATTCCATCACTGAGTAATATGTGCTGTACCAAATCAAATTTACATAACATTTTAGAGCCGAAGAATAAAAAAAATAAACTAGAATCATAATATATTTAGTTAACATTTTAGGAGAATAAGCTCAAACGACTAATAAAATTATTTATTCGTTTATTCATTCTTTTAAATTTATTAAATTAATCAGTTTATTACTTTATTTAGAAAACCCTGCAAAAGCGGGTTCAAGAGGAAGAGGTGGGTGGCACTTCTTTTAAATTTAAACAAAATATGGGAAAGTAAGAAATAATATTAAAATTTAAGTCTGAGTGTGCCATTCCGGCAATCTAAAGGGGCCATCCCCAACAATGATGGGGCTGAGGTAGCCTGGGCTCTCCATCTGTAAAATGTCCTCCTCGGGCCACCTCTATCTTGATCCGCCACTGACCCCATCTTTTGATCTCTTTCGTTGGTTACTTATATCGTTTTTCAAAATCTATCTTGAGGAAATCATGTAAAACAAAATTCATGGATTTATTAGCCGTTGGTATTGAAAAGTTTTAGTTTGTAAACACACCAACGACAATTTTATTATAATAATTTAACTGAAATGAAACCTTTCTGAAAGATTGTATTCGTTACCATGGCTTAAACAAAGAAAGATGAAAACTTACCTGAAATTGACACATGAGACGTTAAGAGTGTAAGAAGCAAGATGGTCCAGCTTTTTGGTCCCATGTTGCTGATTCCCCGGGCTACAGAAGCCCACAAAAACACACTCAATACACAGTATAAATCAAAGTTCCAAACTCCAGAACGATAAGAATATAATACTTTGTTGCTTATTTGATTTTTTTTTTCCAAACGTGAGATTCCTGCTAAATACTAACTTGATAGCTAGTAAAGTTCTGCAGGACTTTCCTGGATGGTTTACGTCCAGAAATAATTAAAATCAGCGAAATTAAACTTGTTTTAGACTGTCAATTAGTTATGCAAATCTGTCATTGTACAGGTGACGAAATATTGGGCGATTGGTTGATTTTATTATGACAGCACATTGCAAAGTATTGTAAATTTACGGCTCATTAATGAAAACAACCCGCGGAGACAAATCTTTTGAATTGAATCTGTTCATTTTGGAGATCGATGCCTAGCCAGCTGTTGACTACTCGGAAATTTTATATCATCGCCGTGATTGTGTAATTACCCACCAGCTATAAAAAAAAAAAAAAAAAAAAAAAAATAAGACAATTTATTAAGCCCGTAAATAAATAATGTTGATACTCCGTTTAAAGTTTTGGCATTTATTGTGAATTTATGCGGTTACCTTCGACCCTTTAAACGTTTTACTATCGTTTACAATTATTTATTTTAAATTATTTAGTGTATTATTATTATTTTATTATTATTATTCTGTCTCTTATACACATCTAGATGTGTATAAGAGACAGGCTTATGTTCGGAGATCTTACAAAAAGTGCATTCCCAATC
>NW_022712725.1:860283-865952 GCF_011630105.1 Anneissia japonica
CAGGATCGACACCTTTCATGCATTCTACAAATGCTTTACTATCCGTAAATTCACAGCCTACTTTCGTACCAATCATGATCGCTAAATCTTTGGCTTCATCCCGTTCCGTGTAAGCCCAATTACTTAGAGTAGTGCCACTCTGTAATTTTCAATATATCAATTTTAAGTGTGTAAGCAAATTGAGGACATTGACAAATGTTGATGCTGAAACATCACATTGCCCATCCTGCAGACTGCTTTGTAAACTCAGATGGGTGCCATCTGTTATTTTTAAAAGATCAACATGTTTTACATTAATGCACTTTTATTATAATGATAATAATATATTACAAATGATAATAATTATAATTTAATAAGTATTTATATATTTATATATTTATTCATTATAGTAATCATTGATAATTAATTACATGTTGTGTAGTAGGCCTATTATTAGTATAAGCAACAGCAGTTGTTATATAATTTACCGCACAAAACATGTCATCAAACATAGTTAACCATACCTCTAAAATCGCTTGGCTAAAATAATCCCAACTTATATCATGACAGGCTGTAACCATAACTTTTCAAGCCTAAGGGGGTTTTATTGAGAGCCCCAGAAGTTGGGAGATTGGCGTCATGGGTACATGTAAAGTCCAGAAGAGTGCTCATTTGGGGATCAGGTGCACCTTGGAGTGAAGCATTATTTTGATTATTTTTTAATTTCTTATGTAAGGAGAATTGTTTTTCAGAGGTACCCTACCTAATTTATTATCTTCCTATTTTAATCTGTAATTATTATTATTATTATTATTATTTACATTTTTAAAGTTTTTTACACGTTTGTTACTTTAGGGGCCCGCTTTTTAGATTTGTGCCAAATCCAGAATAATAATAATAATAATAATAATAATAATAATAATAATAATAATAATAATAATAATAATAATAATAATAATAATAATAATAATAATAAAATAATAATAATAATAATAATAATAATAATTATTATTATTATTATTATTATTATTATTAATAATAATAATAATAATAATAATAATAATAATAATAATAATAATAATAATAATAATAATAATAATAATAATAATAATAATTATTATTATTATTATTATTATTATTATTATGCCGCCTATTATTATGCCGATTATTATCTTAGGCCCTTTAACGTCTGGGGCCTCTGGCTTCTGAGAAAAGTTAAAGCTCATAGGTGTACAAACATTTCTTCATATTAACAGGTACAAAGAATACTTAATCTGGTCAATATAAAGGTATGAATAAAATTATCTAGTTTAAAGGTGAAATGAAATGAACACCTACTGCGACCAGCGTCGATGAACATGCTTATTACCTTGATGAACACATGTCAATAAAAGAATTGTTGGTAGAAAAAGAATTATGCTTATTTTATGCTTTGATTGAGTGATTAGAGACTCAAGCTTGTATTTTGTCAACGCCAAAAAAAGACCACCAGCCAAGAGTTTGTAAACAGTGTGTATTTTATTACTTTTCAATAGTGAAGAATATAACGCAGATTTCGTTTGAGCTATTGACACAACAAAAGAACCTCTTTTATCATTAACCATTTACTACAGATGTCATTTTGATATTACCCGTAATGTTCACAATATGTTACCTCTCACTGGGCCGAAATTCTTTAATTAGGCCTACCTGTCAAATTTCAATTGCTAGACCAAAATAGTTGATTATAAAATATAATCATGAAGTGACACATTAAGTTTGATTTCATGGTAGAATCTTATTAATTACTGATTAATTAATTATTGTTATTTATATTATTTGATCGTTGATTGTAATTTTCATACAACATTTCCGATATATGAACTGTCATTTCTTTTGAAAGTGTCGTAGCAGAACCACGGTAATACCGTTCCTTTACCTTTTTCATAGACGCATACGATGGCTGGCAAACAATTTAGGATTCAAATCAGCTAAAACCAATTATTTAGAACAACCTCTAAATAGACTATTATAAATAATTCAATACTTGCTACAGTACTGTAAATACTCGAATAGGCTCGCTCTCGAATAAGCGCCGTTCACGAATAAGCGCCGCACCAAACGAGATTTTTTCATTAAGCGCCGCGGTGCTTAATCTAATTGCATAATATTATATTAACCTGCGTGTAATGAAACAGAGATCTAAATGCGATGTATACAGTGTTAAAATGAATAAATAACACAATGAAGACACAGGCATTTCTTTATAAACTGAACGTTTGTTTACGATGATAGGACTTATTATAGGCCTACTGAACTACGGGAGTACGTGAAATGATGACATGGAAGGACATGGAAAGCGCCACGCCAATATTTGTTTACAGGCGCCGCTCTCGAAAAAGCGCCGCACTGAAGTCTCCAACAAAAATCGTAAGCGCCGCGGCGCTTATTTGAGCATTTACGGTAGGTATTGTTGTTATAATGTGTCCTTATAAAAAGTGTTCAGAGTTGAAAAATTAACTACAGTTAATTTTTAACCCAGAACACTTTTTATAAGGACATATTTTATGACAACACTGTGGCTGAAATTGCTAAAGAAAATAAGAACAAAATAAGAACAAATAAAAGGTAAAATGTAAAATGTGGTTGAAAAAAACTAGAAGAACCAACGAAACTATGTAATACCCTCATAATACCGTACAGTAAAACTCTCTACTGAGACAAAAAAAAAAACTAAGGGGCGGAGTAAGTATAGAAAATATTTATATTCTTACTCCGCCCCTTAGTTTTTTTTTGTCCTATCACCATGTTCATTATATTCTATTAAAATGTCGGCCAATCATACTATACTTTACTGTACTTTTTATCATAATTATTGTAATAGCCAACTTATATTTTGTTTGTCACACATGCTATAGAAGACCCGAGGACGGGTTGAAATATTCATGTTTTGAATAAAATTTGTGTTCAAAGACAGAGGTTCGCATGTAGTCTTTTGTATTTATGTATAGGTTTTAAATGATTATACATTGAACAGTTACATGATATAAATATATTTTAATTACGTCCATTTTTTATATATCTAAATATTACTTGGTTATACAGGTTCAATTAGTTCATTTTAATGTTATGTTATGTAATGTTATTTGTGGAACCAAATAAGTCAAATCAAATCAATTACGGTAAGCATTCTGACAACAGTTGGGGTTGCAGAATGTTTCCTCAGCTCATACGGTAAGTATTATTCTAGGTTCGTATACTCTACATAGGAATACAGGTATGATAACATAAAATTATTATCCTTAATTATAATAGGCCTAAAGCATAATAAACAATGCATTTTTACAAATATCTAGATTGTATTGTAAAATATAAGGAAATATCCCCAAGCTTATGACAGGATTTAATTAAAACGAGAGCTGGAATCAATATTCTAATATAATTATAATTCACACATTTAAAATAAAAGAAAAAAAAATCGGCTATTGTCGAAATCACATTATTACGTTAAAAATGAGTCTTTAGATACACCGGTTACATTGAAATGGTGGTGTAATTTAACAGGTACAATAGGTAAACGACGTTAACCTTAACTATAACGTTAGTACCAAACATGCAACGCAATAACTCCGCCCCTTTTGTAAACAAATTGAAATACGCATGCGCAAACCCGTAACTAATGTACGTCAAGCACGTAAAATCCTGAAATTAACGTACTCCGCAACGCAAGATGAATAAATTAGGACGTCATCCGTTAACGTTAACGTCATGTGGCGAAAACTACCTATTGTTTGCAGCTGACCGCGTTATAAATGAAGCACTTGACCCTTTAAAACCGCGTGTGTCAGAAATTCGTACAATAATACCGCTCTTAGACCATGCATGCATGGAGGAAAGAAAATCAATTCCCTTCATCAACAATGCTTACACACACAGCGCGACCTTGTGTGAACGTGGATAAAATCCCGCCAGTCTGACGACATTTACATTTCAAGTGGCGCGTATATACATGCCTGTGGAGGTCATTGACTCTCAGGTCTGTGGTCAAAGATATTTATTGACGGTTTTTATTTGATTATGCAGGCAGAGATCCATTAATGACCATCCGTTATAGAGGCAATAGGAAGCTTCGCCCACGTACAAATGTACAGTATACATTCACAAAACTATCCATCCAGGGGCGGATCCAGAAATGTCCAAAATTGGGGTCCGGAAGGGGGACGAAAGTTGAGCCGATTGAGACAACACTGTCGTAGGGGGTTTGTGTTCTAGACGCCCGAACATAAAATTTGAGGCATTCTGGGCTATCATTTTTTGTTCTTTTTCTCTCTTTTTTTTTTTCTTTCTTTTTTCTTTTTTTACCTCCCAAAAAAAGGGGGGCCCGGGCCGCCCCCCTAAATCCGCCCCTGCCATCCGTCCCATTCCAACATTTTCCCATCAGGCTTCCTTAAACACATTTCGCAAACTCCAGGCTTCCTTAAACACATACTTCGCAAACTCAACACTTTAAAACTCTCATTCGAAAAAGTCAATTGGAAAGTCCTTCCCTGGCCTCCTCTATTTTGAATTCCTACATCCGCCACTGATTACAAGTTGCGAATGTGCAAGCACTTTACGAACACTTACCTGCTGCGCTCGCGTTATATTCGCCTCAAAACAACAACAAATGGATTAATTGTTTTCCCTAATTGTTCCTAATAAGATCAATAGGCTTAGTTTATGCATTCTCGATTTGATATATTTTTTACGTCTACCCATCTCATTCACGTCGTAAAGCGCTTGTGAATATTTGCAATTTTCATTAATTGCATTTATTCATATAAGGCCTAACATTTACCTTTATGGTAAATTTAATATTTTCAATGCCCAATAATATTATTTCCTTGATTTCATTGTGCGGTACTAGCCTACATTACTTCTATTACGTAAATCTAACAATGTTTTATTAACATTGTGCTTGAAACATCTAGGTTATTATGTGTATGCCCAATATGTAGGAATATTTTACTCTACCTCGATTTATTTACGAATCTTTGAGTCTTTATAGTGTCATTTCCGGCCCATGGTGGGGCTGAGGTGGTGTGAACACTTCATCTGTGAAAATCTCTCCCTAGCACCCTCCCCCTTATTTCCTGAATCTGTTACTGAAAAACCATTTAATACCATTGATATTGCATCTTGAGATTCAATTAAGACCTCAAATTATCAAAAATGTCTGAGCTCGAGCGCGAGGGGCCGGCTCCGTCCACTTGATCCACCAGAAATCTGCGGCCCCCAGTCATTTTAGTTCACTCTCTACAGATTCCCACCCACCCAATAAAAATCCTGCATACGGGCCTGAGAAAGCACCCAGCCATACACTCTTTATTCTATTTCATTCTAAAGAGCAGTAATTGTAGCTTTTATAGGATAGAGTTAAGTACCACTGATATTATCGGCGCGCCGTATTAGTAATAGTATACACCATGCATCTTTTGCTCCCCATACGTATAAGCATGGTCTGTGAGTCATGATCGATCGGTCGATAGAGACCGTCAAATCCATCACACTTAATATATTATAGGGCCTAGCTAGGCCGAGGCCTAGGTTATTTTTGCAGCAATTGTAGCTTGTATAGGATCGAGTTAAGTACCACTGATATTATCGGCGCGCCGTATTAGTAATAGTATACACCATGCATCTTTTGCTCCCCATACGTATAAGCATGGTCT
>NW_022712725.1:866790-870214 GCF_011630105.1 Anneissia japonica
GCATTCTGACAACAGTTGGGGTTGCAGAATGTTTCCTCAGCTCATACGGTAAGTATTATTCTAGGTTCGTATACTCTACATAGGAATACAGGTATGATAACATAAAATTATTATCCTTAATTATAATAGGCCTAAAGCATAATAAACAATGCATTTTTACAAATATCTAGATTGTATTGTAAAATATAAGGAAATATCCCCAAGCTTATGACAGGATTTAATTAAAACGAGAGCTGGAATCAATATTCTAATATAATTATAATTCACACATTTAAAATAAAAGAAAAAAAAAACGGCTATTGTCGAAATCACATTATTACGTTAAAAATGAGTCTTTAGATACACCGGTTACATTGAAATGGTGGTGTAATTTAACTATAACGTTAGTACCAAACATGCAACGCAATAACTCCGCCCCTTTTGTAAACAAATTAAAATACGCATGCGCAAACCCGTAACTAATGTACGTCAAGCACGTAAAATCCTAAAATTAACGTACTCCGCAATGCAAGATGAATAAATTAGGACGTCATCCGTTAACGTTAACGTCATGTGGCGAAAACTACCTATTGTTTGCAGCTGACCGCGTTATAAATGCACTTGACCCTTTAAAACCGCGTGTGTCAGAAATTCGTACAATAATACCGCTCTTAGACCTGTCTCTTATACACATCTAGATGTGTATAAGAGACAGACTCTCTACTGAGACAAAAAAAAAAACTAAGGGGCGGAGTAAGTATAGAAATTATTTATATTCTTACTCCGCCCCTTAGTTTCTTTTTTTGTCCTATCTACTGTATGTAGTCAATTGTCACACGGTCGGAACAACTGCACACACTGACCCCTATCTAGGATAGATGGCGAAATATGGCATGGTCACAGTCACATGGTGGGGGTCTGTTGGGTGGATGCTTAATTTTGATGTGTTGGGTCGAAGCATAACAGAATTTTGTGCTCATTTGGGAAAAATACATTTGAGATGTTTTTTCTTTCTGTTTCTTTTTTTTTTAGTTACATTTGTCATATCTGGTTGTGATGTGGAGCACATTAATCAACAAATTTGGTGTTGCTTTCAAGTATTCCATCTTCGGCTACTGTTCACTCCATTGCATATCAGAATACTTACTTGATATTACTCGGTGCACTGGACCATCTATGCAGCCAACGATATACCACAATGACATAATGCTCACTGAACATGTTAGCACACACTTCTTCCACAACATTCACAGAAACGACATTGTAGTACTTCGATCACCATACGAGCCAAACAAGTTAATGTGCAAACGAGTTGTAAGGATTGCTTATGATGAAATGCCTTCGACATCTTGGCCATTCCTCAGACAGACACAGTTTGTACCTAAAGGACATGTTTGGGTTGAAGGGGACAATCAAACGAACTCAAAAGATTCCAAAGATCTAGGACCGATACCTGTTGGTCTTTTAAGAAGTCGTGTTGTGTGTAGAATCTGGCCCAGAGATAGAATTGGTTTTATATTATAGTTTTAAAAAAAGCATGCACTAAACCTTTCTCTTTTTTAACTATCTTATTTTTAGATATTTTTAAATCTCTATAGAATGTGCCAATGAGTTGACAGCAGACCAAGTGGTCATGTAATTAACTATATTGTTAATGAGTTCACACCATCTTTTATACCTTAATTGTATTTTAATTAGCCTAACATATCTCCATCAGTGGCAGATTCAAGGAACTCAAAAGAGGTGAGGCCTACAAAGTCAATTTTACAGGTTCAGACTGCCTCAGCCCCAACGTGAATTTTTTTGTCTATATCACTATTAGATGGCCAGAAATTGCAATCTTGGACACTTTTAGTTATTTTCTCTCCCCCCCCCCCACCTTTTTAATTTTCAAAAATTTAGGGTTCCTACCCCTTGAATCTTTGCATGTCCATGGAAGTAATAACACTCTAAATTAAAAGTGTTTAAAATCACTTTATTTTTGGTTTCCCATGATTTGATAGTAAAGTGAATTTAAACTATTATGTCAGCTGGCATGATAGCCACTTGAAATAATATGAATACTGTAAAATATGTTTTTTTAGCAAAATTAAAAGCAATTGATAATAAAATTTAGAATGTAAAAATAAAATAAATTTTGTATTATTTAGTATGTTGTGCGATATTGTAATATACAAAACCATACCATGCAAAAATGCTATTATTTATATACAGTCACGCAAACATGTAAAACAAACAGGGAGCGGAGATATTTTTTACAAATTTGACCTACTTTTACCTGTACAAGTTGCCAACTCGTACTGTCGACTGAATACCAGGCTACGTCTCTTGAGCTGATTCCTCTGCAGATAGGGCCAAAAAATCGTGTCCAAACACATAGTCATTTAGAAGGGATGGGGTCCTTGAGTATTATGTGAGAGAGAGCTAGCTGGTAAAAAATGGTGATAAAAGGGTGGATTTTAAATACAGCAGTGTAATTTTTATGCAAAGCGAATCTCCAGTGGTGGTGGGGCGGGGGGAGGGGTTCTTGTGTGCAAGCATTTTTCGTAATATGAACAATAAGTCGCCTTTTATATACTTGGTGAAATATTAACCACTGGGCTGTGAAACATTGTTATGGTATTGTAAGAAAACGTTTATTAACGTGGAAATCAAGTGGTTTAATATTATATAGGCCTATGCAAGTAACTGTTCATGCTTGAGCAAACATGTTCTTTGGTGTATACAAGTTGAAAGAATTCTCACCTTTTAAAGTTCTTGTTCCTGTATTTTGCTCATAGAGTCTGTCTATGGGAAAAATACTTGATGATAATATCAAAGAACAACAGCGCTCACTCTTCACAAAAATGCGAACTGTTTCAACTTGTAGACACCTGTCTCTTATACACATCTAGATGTGTATAAGAGACAGGGTTATTATGTGTATGCCCAATATGTAGGAATATTTTACTCTACCTCGATTTATTTACGAATCTTTGAGTCTTTATAGTGTCATTTCCGGCCCATGGTGGGGCTGAGGTGGTGTGAACACTTCATCTGTGAAAATCTCTCCCTAGCACCCTCCCCCTTATTTCCTGAATCTGTTACTGAAAAACCATTTAATACCATTGATATTGCATCTTGAGATTCAATTAAGACCTCAAATTATCAAAAATGTCTGAGCTCGAGCGCGAGGGGCCGGCTCCGTCCACTTGATCCACCAGAAATCTGCGGCCCCCAGTCATTTTAGTTCACTCTCTACAGATTCCCACCCACCCAATAAAAATCCTGCATACGGGCCTGAGAAAGCACCCAGCCATACACTCTTTATTCTATTTCATTCTAAAGAGCAGTAATTGTAGCTTTTATAGGATCGAGTTAAGTACCACTGATATTATCGGCGCGCCGTATTAGTAATAGTATACACCATGCATCTTTTGCTCCCCATACGTATAAGCATGGTCTG
>NW_022712725.1:871155-879826 GCF_011630105.1 Anneissia japonica
TATATATATAATAACAGGAACAGGAACACGATGTTATAATCGTATCAAGCATAGTCCTTCAACAAAAACGCTCACACTGATATGTTTAAGCAAGATAAGCTTAAAGGTCGCAGCTGCGTGAATACCGTGTTAGGTCTACTGTGTATATTTTTTATAATATAAAATCACCATAATTTGCTTGCTTATTGCCATTTTAAAAGCATTCGGCTTAACCACTACTCTAATTAGCTCTAATATTCTTAATCTATATTTGACATATTGAAACTTTGATAATGTATGCTTATCTGCATTAGACAATAGGGTTGGTGAACCGTTGGGCACGCCTATTATTTAAAAACAACTAAAAATCATGTTGAATAAACTCAACTAAAAAGTTTTAATGGCTACATTTCCCTTACTACAGTATTTTAATAAGTCTTAAAATAAATTTACAAAATTAGGTCTACAAAATAAAATTTTTGTGTATTTTTTTAAGCGCATACTTTGCTTTGTTTGTAATCATCGAATGCCTTCTGCCACTCAGGTAGGTCGTTATACTTCCAGCTGTAGTAATCGGTTCTCCATGATTCTTCTATCTCGGACGTGTCAGCTAAAAATGAATGGAGAACCAAAGAATATTATCAGCACAAAATATATTGTTCGACAGCTTGTATAAAATCATTCGGGAAACCAGAATATTGGGATGTTTTACTTACTTACCGTAAGTGCTAATATGCGCCCCGGCGCTTACAACAATTTTGGAGGCTTCAGTGCGGCTTATTCGAGAGCTGCACTCATTCAAAAGCAGCGCTTATAAAACAAACTATTGGCGTGGCGCTTTCGATGCCCGTTCCCATGTTTCTTATCTCACGTATTCACGTAGTTCAATAGGCCTATCATAGGTCCCATCATCGTAAATAACTGTTTATAACAAAATGCTTTGTGTGTTCATTGTGTTATTTATTTATTTTAACACTGTATACATTGTATTTACTGTTTCTCAAAGTGTTTCATTACACACAGAGTAAACTCTCGATTAAGCGCTGCGGCGCTTAGCTAAAAAAAAATTTGGTTTGTTGCAGCGCTTATTCGAGCATTTACGGTACTGACAGTATTTTTCGGTATAACTTTGAACAACTTTCTAATTTACTAATTTTCATTTATTCTACCATGTTTAAATTATGACGTATACTGTACAGAAAATCTGCCTATAAAACCCCCTGTAAATAGTACAAATCATAGGGCCTACAACAAGAAAACAGAAAAACACAATACCGAAACTATCAACAATTTCAAACAAACTAAATATCAATTTCACTAAGCAACAGGGACACCATAGCAGAAGGTGGGACAGGTGGGTGGAGATTAAGTAAGATGTCAATTGGCTTTAATAAAAGAGAAAACAGAATAAATTAAAAAGAGAGCTTAGAACAGAAGTGTTTTTCTTAATAGTTCTTAACCCCAGTTCTAGTTGTTTGCTTGCTTAAAAGTAGCAAAGGCAACAGGAGCAAATTTGTGGAGATAGATATTTAAATTTAAGATAACCAACTTAAGTAAAAGCTGAACTGATCACAATTAACAAAACACTCCAACGTCCAGCATATGACCTAAAGTATTGTTGATAGCTTACCTGCAAATTGCTCGAGTTTTGGTTCGTACGTGTTCCAGAAGGCACACTTGTCGGCTCTATAAGCTCGTTCAGATGATGACATCAGATTAATATTGAGGTAGTTAAGATCAGGAATAGTAAACTCTGGCCAGTGGGTAAGATCCTTCTTGAAGGAAGGGGCTGGTGTCTCACTCCCTCTAGTATTTGGATCACTAACGGCATAAAAAGGATAGTTTAGTCTTGTAGTTGAATAAGTTTACAGTTGTTTAAGCTAAACGTCTAAATGTGAGTAAAACTTACCCTGTTTTTGCAAAGTTGGTCCAGTATCTCATAATTTCCACCGATACATTGCGGTCATTATCAGACGGCTGTTCTAATAAATAGGTATATGTTGTACCATTAAGAAAAGGCAATCCAAACACAAATTGAAGTTCTTCGGCATGACTAGCACCAATCCAAGGAAAATCGAGACCATAATATACCGAAACCTTTGGAGTATGGGTCATCAGATAAACATACACCTTGTTTCCAACAGACGCATGGGCACGCTGTACTGCATCTGTTGGGCAAAGAAACTGAAAATCTGTGGCCAATTGAACACCTGAATCAAAATAGTTTGCATCTGGATCGTCTGCTTGAGACCAGTCGGTGTATTCGAAATATATAGAGTCCAAAATAAGAGGATTTGATGCTTCCTCAATTGGAACAAAAGCCGCTGGAATAAGAGTAAGGAACTCGGATTTGGAAACTTTCGGAGTATTTGTAAGGTAGCCTAAGTAGCCTGGTAGCAGAAGGTAGACAAATGTTCCTTCGTCTTTATTTGTTCCAAAGATGATGGTTGCATCCATCTTAAAGTCTCTATTTCGTATTAAAATCTCTGGACTTCTTTCAAGAAATACGCCATCTACTACTGGTCTCAGGTTAATCTGTTATTAGAATCAAGAACGAATATATATGGTTTTAAAATTAAAAGTTCAAGATAACTGATTCGCTTTTAGCGTAAGTATTTATTTTCAAATGAATCAGATTAAGTATTTTGTGAGAAGCAAACAGGTATTTTTTTTATAATAGACTTAAATATACAGTATTGTTAAAAGGTGTATTACAAGGCTTATAGGCTTATACACTACTTTATTTAACCATGAGAATTGTGAATAACCTATCTCCTTCAACTGGTATGTTATCATGGCTAAATATTTACAAATAAATTAAATACGTATATTCATAGGCCTACATACATCCATTGATAAATCAGATACACATACATAAAGGTATATTAATATATTTGGAACATACGAAACGTTGATTTAATTAATAAACAATATAGAGTACCGTATAACCATACTTAAATTTACACCAACTTTATTAATGCTTTATCAAAAACATTGAAATTTTGTTTTGCTCAATCGCAATGAAAGAGAAGAACAAAAAAAGGAAACAGATCATGGAAGCATAATCACATTTAAACTAACATACGTAGATTGTGCATTTTGGCTTTTTAATGAAGACATACATACGCAAGTAATATTTGATCTTACCCCCACAGACGCATTTACAACAGCACCAGGATCGACACCTTTCATGCATTCTACAAATGCTTTACTATCCGTAAAGTCACAACCAACTTTCCTACCAATGTTAATCGACAGGTTCTTGGCTACTTCTCGTTCCATATAAGCGAAATAACTTAGGCTAGTACCGCTCTGCAATTTGAAGTACAAGTATTTTTTTTTGTAGTTAGCAAAGAACATTGACAAACGTTGTTGACTGAAAAATTGATGACCTATGATAATAATTTAGCCTATCTGCTTTACTTGTGTTGATATACAATTTTGTAGATTCGTGTTAGTGTAAAATGTTTCTTTTTTACGATATTTTAATTGACATAAGAATTCAAAAATGCTGTTAATGGTAAGACACCTATAGGAATGATGCTACGATTATTTCTTTCAGATTTGTGCACGCGTCTGGGCGTTAATCGATTAGGTGGTGGTGGTGGTGGTAGTAGTAGTAGTAGTAGTAGTAGTAGTTGTTGTTGTAGTGGGCCTAGTAGTGGTCTATAGATTTTTTTGTAAAACATGTCATCAAACATAATTACATGAATCATACCTCTAAAATTGCTTGGCTGAAATAATCCCAACTTTGCTTTGAGAGGAGATGATAATCTACACTGGCCGATCCAGCACTTTCACCGAAGATCGTCACACGAGATGGATCGCCTCCAAACGCTGTGTAATGTAAACATGTACGAACATCATTTTAGAAATATTTTCTTTGTATTAGAATCTAATCTAATCTAATCTAATCTAATCATATTTATTTAAATAGCGCCTTTCTTTGTAGTTACGAAGCGCTTCTGTCCCTGGTCATTGGATCCACATGCTAAGTGTTGTTGCTGTGTTCAGCGCAGGAGCAAGCAACCCCACCAGGTCCCATTTATACTCCTGGGTGGAGAGAAGCGATGCAGATACAGTGCCTTGCTCAAGGACACAAGCGAAATGCACAGCGAGGGATTGAAACCCCGACCTCGAGGTTGGGAAACCAAACCTTTCACGCTGCGCCAAACCGCTTCCACAAGAACACATCAAAACCTTGCATTCCCATTTCAAGATCAAGGGTCCCGAATCGTTTACGATCCACAGTGGTCTCCAGAGATTTAGATCGTTGTCGTCTGCCTCTCACGCGTGCAAGCAAGCAAAAATGTACCGGAAGAACCCATTTCCCAAATACTTTTACGTGTTTTTACTCCCTGAAATGAACTGGCCATAGGTGTGACCTCGTGCAACAATGTATTAAGAAAGCTAGTTACCCCAGATCTAACTAAAGTGGCAATTCTTAATTAAGTTCTTTAAATATTTGTTTAAAATAAATAAATTAACAAATAATGACAATGAATATATAAACATCAAAAACCTTACACAACAAGACAATGTAAAAACTATACATAAAAGAAGTTAAAGATTGAAGCTAAGTTAGATCTATTCATAAGCAAGATGCTTGCATTCTAAACCCCGGATCCTTGGGATGAATTTTGAGACAACATTAACAAAAATTGTAGTCCATCATTCCATCGATTGAGTGTTCAAAGGTTAGGTTGAAATTAAAGTAAAATAAAATACCGGTAATATAATCTCCATGAGGTTTTATTTCGTGAATTATTTCTTTGTGTATTGTAAACAGTAATTTGAATAACATTTTGCCTTGTCATGGTTTTGTTGTAAATTGATATGCATACTATTTTTACCTCCAATGTTCTTGTTCACCCACTTTAAAGCTTCAAGTTGATCGAATAGTCCTACATTACCGGGATAGTCATCATCTCCTGTACGAAGAAGACACAGCCATCAAAACGTTGTTAAATACGACGAAAACAAACATTATTTTTTAAAATCCATTAAAATATTATATTTTAACTGTAAGTCTTTAAGCACTTATTACGTCACTACCAATATTTTATAGAATGCACTAAGTATTGGGTTTCATTTCACTTCATCAATTCATTCACAGGGTCTTTTGTTGTCTCATGGATGAATACTTCTTTTAAGCCCCATTTTAAACCCCATATGGCATATCAAGCATCAGTGAATAACATGTAAGCCTCGGTGTGTAAGCATGATGTAGCAGAGTGTATAGGCCGCTGATTTCTTTTTAAACAAATAAAATTCAAACAATAATGTTGGTACTTGCCTGTTGTAAGAAATCCATAACTGTTCAACCTGTAATTAATGGTTACCACGATGATGTCACCGGTGGCAGCTAGTACCACCCCAGAGTAATCTTCTACTGAGGCCGAGCCTGTCGAGAAGCCACCTCCGTGGATGAATAACATGACAGATGCATTATTTGGCTAAAGAATAATAAATGATACATATATATATATGATAATGATACATATATATTAGAAATTAAATATATAAAATTATGGAATAAATCAATATATATATATATATATATATATATATATATATTATAAACTCAACACATCCACATAAAAAAAAACAGTCGACACACCCTCGTACAAAAAATTATGACAAGACAATGAAGTACAAAAGTATTAAACAATTTAGTAAAGATGTATTTTGGTGGTTAGGGTGCTTGCATTCCAACGCCAGGGTCCTGGGTTCAAATCCTGTGAAAGCACATGAGTTTGTTTTCTCACGATGACATTATTTCATTTATTTCTGAGGGCCCCTAGAATATCAGCTAGCCTTAGGATACGCTGGAAGGGTTCCTTCTTTGTTTTGTAGATTGAAGATTGTCAAATAATCAGGCAATCAATGACAACCACTTGTTCTGCTGACTTCAGAACAAGTTAAGAACTTTAATTTATTATAAATATGGTTTAAAAAAGTTATAAAACTTTGTGTTGTATATAACTGACAAAAACATACCGTAAATGCTCGAATAAGCGCCGCGGCGCTTGTAAAATTTATGGAGGCTTCAGTGCGGCGCTTATTCAAGAGCGGCGCTTATTCGAGAGCGGCGCTTAGCGAAAAAAAAGCAGGTATGGTGCGGCGCTTATTCGAGAGCGATGCTTATTCAAGAGCGGCGCCCATTCGAGCATTTACTGTAATATTTTTTTTTTAAAGCAATGTATACACCAATTCAATTGTTTCAGCATACTTTTTTAGGTCATGTATCTGTCAGTAATTATGTTCATTCTGTATTAAAAATTAAATATATAAAATTATGGAATAAATCAATTGTTGATTATGTAACTTCCAATTATAACTTATAAAAATATTTTAGTATAAAATTTCAAGAATCAATTTAATTTCAGACGTATGATGAACATGGTCTAGAAAATTAATATCATGTTATTGACTGAACGTTATATTATGCCTTAATAACGTATTTCTTACCTTAGATTGGGGTACAAAGATGTTTAAATACAGGCAATCATCTTCCCCCACAACAGTGTACGGAGTTGTACCGGACTGGGTGCACCAAGGACTATATTCCATCGCGTTCAGGGTTCCTATCCAAGGTTCTTTCGGGAGCGGCTTCTCAAAGCGAAGATTGCCGACTGGGGGTTGGGCGTACGGAATACCCTTGTAGACATCGATATATTTATTGACACCTATGTACGAATCTTCTGAAAAAAGAATCGTATTTCCTGCAACTTCTCCCAGTGTTGTAGTTACATATGGAGATTGAGAGTAAACTAACGGCATGATACAAGAAAACGTTAGAGCGGTAATAGTTAGAGAATCCATGATTCTCTTAACCGAGAAGACTTGGTGCTAAGTAGGCTTCAACAACTACACTAAAACTCTAAACGTAATGCAAACTTGTTTGTTGACCCGGGTGACTGCGCATTAATAATGCCTCTTCATTGGTTACTCATGAAGTAAGAGAACTACAACTACGACAAGCCACAAGTAGGTTAAAGGCCGGAGAATAATATTCGTATATTGGCGCCGTAACAAGTAGCTACTCTTCCGAGTGTACACGAGCGACGTGTATCAGGGGCGTCGTGTGGTTCCCATCTTTGGGGGGGGGGGGTGGTGCGCGAAAATTGTAAATGCGGAACTACAAAGGATCAGTGGCGTACGAAGGGTCCTAAGGCCCTGAGCCAGGCACTGAGGATCAGGCCAGCGAAGGGCCCCTGGTTGGTGTGGGGACGAATCCCCACATCCGCTCCAGTGTTCCTAGCATTTTTGTGAGTTCCTAATTAAGTATCTTGATTTGAAAAAACAAGCGTAATATAGTTTAATTAAGATACGGTAATAATTTGTTCATATGTAACTTAATTTCTTGTTACATCTTGTTTCATTTTAATTATATTATGTATAAAAAAAAAATTAAATAAAGTTAAAAAAAAGTTCAGTCAAAAAAGAAGAAAAAGTTTTGTACTCTTTTCTTAATTATTACTGTTGCATGTGTTATTGGTATTATTGAAAAGATAACACAGAATGAGGAAAGTAATTAAAGAAATAATAATGTCGGCATCATCCGATGAATTTTAAAAAATCATTATAACATTTAACACCTATTAAGTCCCCTAATTCACATTAGGCTTGTGCTTCAACTATATATTTCTCCTATACATTCTCTGTTCTGTATTGTACGGAAGAATGATGTTTAAGATTTTTTTTTTTTTTTTTTTTTGTCGGACAGAGTTTGAGGCAAACGTCAATGAAATTTGATAATTCCAACGATCTACCCCTTTTCCACATTTTCCCAAAGTTTTTAAATATATTAAAAAATCTATATTTCATTAAGCGTTTTTTTATCTCATTAACCAAGTTGTTTGTCAAAGTTTAAGAGTAATGTTAAGAGCGTGATAACGTTTCTAGCGTTTATTGAACATTTTTCTCCTGTGTAGATTAGGACCTACCAGAGTCCGTCTTAATGTCTCAATCCACTTGTACGAAGAATCATATGCAGTCCGCCCAATAGTGCGAATCATGAATTTTTGCTCAAAGTCATGGGCATGCGAAGTAAAGAACTTCGTAGTTAATTAATGAACTGCCCATGCGCGTAATAAAAAAAATCGCATTTTGGGCGATCGCTTAGTGCCCCGGTATTCAACCTAAGGCCCACCCAACTCCGGCCAGCCGAAAAAAACTATTTTCCTGGATTTTCAGTTATTGTTGCCAAAGAATTTGCTAAAGAAGTGGAGACGACATTCACATGAGTAAAAATGCGTTACTTAATCTAATAATTTTAGGCATACAGGAAAACTGAGTAGTTAGTTACATCTAGTGGCGTATTTAATTGAAATGGGAAGAGGGCGACTGATGGGAAATAAATAATTATATGAACCCATCGAAAAAGTCTGGACCTTGTTTGGGAATAAAGCTACATGTACCGTAAAACCTCGAATTGAAGCCCAATGAGCTTAATCTCGAGAAGAAGCCCACCTCGAATTGAAGCCCCCTCTTTAGTTTGCAAGATTAGCCTTAAAAAGAAACCCATCTCGAAAGACGCCCATGGACTTCTTTTCAAAATAGCATTGGCTTTTCGAGATAGTATAGTACATTGTACATGAATTTTAAAAAATGTAAAAATAAATTAAAACACGCTTGGTATATACAGAATTTTAGATGATTTAATGCCAGTTAATGCACTCCATGATAC
>NW_022712725.1:880367-888403 GCF_011630105.1 Anneissia japonica
AATCAGGGCTGTCTCTTATACACAGCTAGATGGGTATAAGAGACAGGGGTTAAATGTATTAACAAGTGTAATATCATCGACATACTTAAATCGACTGCATGTAGACTCGTAATAACACATGAAAAAATCAGCGGGCCTAATGCCAGCCCAAGAATGCAGATCCATACTTAACTCTCTGACGTCGAGAATGTAAGAATTCAATGATCCGGGGTATAATTTCATTCCTGACTCCAAGTTCAAGAAGCCGATTAATAGCAACAGAATGATCAATGCAATCAAAAGCATTGGTAAAATCTGTAATTACCATAGCGCCAACAGAATTTTCCTTGTCTAGCCCTCTATATAGCTTATCTAACATTTCAATTAGGCAATGAGTGGTGGAACATCCATGTAAACATCCAAATTGGTAACGGTCTATATTGTCGATAATATCCAGCTGCCTTGCTGCTTTTAATCTTACTAAGTTTAGAGTACATTTCGCAAACTTCGACCAAAGGGGGTTTATTACATGGCATGAAAGCAGGAAATAGAGAGGTGTATCTGGTTTCGATTTTACTCGATTTAGCGATTTAAAAACGACAAACACAACAGTAGAAACACTGTGAACATATTTAAATTTTATTTAATTTATTTTAAATTTGCAAAAAGGTATCTCGTGTTTCACCCAAGAGCCGGCCGGATTGCTAAAAAATAAAATAAGTTACTATCTAGGTGGCTCTCCAAATAATGATATTCCAGTTAAATAACAATTACAAAACAATACCAATTTGCACGGAACACTCCAACGTCCAGCACATGTATGTTGGGCTAACATAGACCTATTTCATATAGCATACCTGCATATTGTTCGAGTTTTGGTTCATACGTGCTCCAGAAGGCACACTTGTCGGCTCGATAAGCTCGTTCAGGTGACGACGTCGGATTAATATCGAGGTAGTTAAGTTCAGGAATTGTAAACTCTGGCCAGACGGCAAGATCCTCATCAAAGGAAGGGGTTGACACCTCACTCCCTCTGGTATTTGGATCTCTAAGGGCATAAACAGGAGTAGTTGAAAGTTGTAAGCTAAATAGCGTAGTTTACAATTTGTTTAGACTAAGCATCTAAATGTTAATAAAACTTACCCTGTTTTTGCAAAGTTTGTCCAGTATCTCATAAATTCCACCGACAAATTTCGGTCGGTATCAGACGGCTGTTCTAAAGAGTAGATATGTGTTCCATTAAGAAAAGGCAATCCAAACACAAATTGGAGTTCTTCGGCATGGCCAGCTCCAAGCCAGTCAAAATCGAAACCAAATATCGGAACTTTTGGTGTATGAGACATCAGATAAACATACACTTTGTTACCAACTGGGACATGCGCACGCTGTACTGCGTCACTTGGGCAGAGAAACTGAAAATCTGTGGCCAATTGAACACCTGAATCAAAATAGTTAGCTTCAGGGTCGTCTGCGTGAGACCAGTCGGTGTATTCGAAATATATAGAGTCCAAAATATGGGGATTTGATGCTTCCTCAATTGGAACAAATGCTGTTGGAATTAGATTAAGGAACTGGGATTTGGAAACTTTGGGAGTATCTGGAGTTAGGTAGTCTGGTAGGTATAAGTAGAAAAGTGTACCATCATCTTTGTTTGTTCCAATGATGATTTTTGTATCAGTTTTAAACTCTCCATTACGTATCAGAATCTCTGGACTGCTTTCAATAAATATTCCGTCTACTACTGGCCCCGGATAAACATTTATCTGTTAAACATAAACAATTATTAAAAATGATTTGAAAATTACAAGTTTATAGGAATTTTAGCCTATTTATTTAGATAAGGATTAATCAATTGGTTAGAAATATAGTGATATTCTTTATTTTGATAATAAATTGATGATTAGAAGACGCTTTACAATGTATGATACTTTGGATTGTAATCTCCAAACCTTTCGATTAGTATACACTAAAGCCTGATTTCCATAAAAATCGCTACACGATACCGTAGACTCCTTTGGTGACGTCGATTAGTAAGCTGAATCAGGGAGTGTTCTTGATTGCGTCGGGGACAGCTACGCACTGCAAGGATTGCAGTACAAACTCTGTAGCGACTGTGCAGCGATTTTACGGAAACCAAGCTTAACCGTCTTAAAGAATGATGAAGAGCATCATTCGGTATACCGAAAACATTTTCTTAATTATTATTGCCATTTCGCTATGAAGTCTTTAAGGATTAATAACATTATTAACATTATATATTTATTTTATATAAACAATATATTTATTAGACGCCATTGTTTAAGTATGATATAGTTATGCTGTTTTTTCATACAAAATATAAAAAATTTGAGTTGACTGACCCAAAAATACAAATGCATATTATATAGTTTAAATTCTAAAACCGGTAGCGAAATGGCAAACACCACGCTAAAATATTGTTAAGTAGCAATATCATGGTATTATTTGATTTGAAGTTATTTAGCAATGAGAGTAAAATACAAAATACAATTTAAAACTGTGAAAGTAAGGAATAGCCCAAAAAGGTTTCAAAGAAACTTATTTCCATTGGGATCATGCAAACGAAAACAAGAAAATTTGCTTAAATTTAAAGTGATCATTAATAATATTAAAATAGACAATATTAAAATATTAACAATTTGAAAACTAAAAACTTCTTTCACCTACTTAAAATTAATGAAAAAATAGACTTATTTGACTAACTGAAAGTTAATTTCCATAACAAAAGACTTGGCCTCAGTGTGGGGGGGGGGGAGAAGCTACCTTTCCCCTATCGGGGAGATAAACGACAACTCGACGGGAAGCAAAAAAAATATAATTATTTTCACCTAATACTAAATGGTAGATTCTATCAATCTATCTACTATAAAATCAATTAAATAAGCCGTTGAAACCCCTAAATTGTCAAATGTTTTGAAGGCTTTTCCCCCTGGACCATTTTCGAAACACGCCCACTTTGCTCTCGTCGGGGATATTTCCCCAACCCTGTCGGGGACCTCAGCTTCCCCGTCGGACAAATCCTGGCGCCACCACTGAAGACTAGGCAATATAGGAAATCATTGAACACCTATCCATTTCACAGGTGGTCTTTGAGAGACTTATGAAAATAGTTTAAAATGTGGAGAGCTTTATTTTTGTTGGTTGAATCTGTTCCAATTTTAATTTAATTTAATGTGAAATAAAATGTTTTGTCAGCACCGCGCCATTTATAATAATTTATAGGGACCGTAAAGTTTACTGAACTGCTACGTGTGAAACGGTGATGACAATTTTGTATGAGTTTAAATTTTTGAGTTAAATAAAATGGGACCGTTTTGGTGAAAATGTTGTACACATTACATAGGCCTAATCTTAAAAACTTAGCTTTATTAATAACACTAAGTAAACCGATATCTTTTATCATGTTTGAGAAATCTGAAACTTTTTTGAAAGATCCTGGCATTAGAGATCTCAGAAAACCAAGAAGATGAGAAATGGCTTGAACCAGAGCAAATATAAGTAACTTGCGACTATTATAATGAAAGTTGTTGTGACTAATATAACAATTTAATATGAGAATTAACTAGAAATTATCGATTCAGCAATGAGTTCGCCAGACACTTGTTAGACAATCTGAACGCACACGTAGTTAACAGAATTAGACGCTTTCACAGAGCAACCATTAAAACCGAAGATTCAAGGCACTTTCACAAAACTTCCTCAATAAAAGCAGGGTCGGGATCAGAAAATAAAATTGCAGAATCGTCCGCATATAAAATAACCTTACAAGAGGGGTAAAAAAACATAGCAATGTCATTTACGTAAACAAGGAATAGAAGAGGCCCAAGAATACCGGTACTGCCTTGGGACACTCCACACTCTATTGGCAAGACCAGAAGAAAGTACCTTTCATATAAACAGACTGTTTACGGCCATTTAAGTAGGGACTAAACCATTCAATTGAAGCGCAGCCAGAATCATTTAAACAAGTAATTTCAATAAAATATTATATCCACAAGTGTCAACACTAGCAACGGAAAATATCATGTTGGTCGTTTTTTGTTTGATAACAGAACTTTAATCGAGGTAAGGCTAGGCCTAGCCTAGCAGTGTTGCTAGGCTATGTTTCTGGCACCTGTCTCAAAATCAAACATAACAAAATTCATCCGCCTGTGGAACACAAAAAAATCAAATTTGAGTCTTATTTTACTTATTTTTCATGTATAGGAATGTCTAAATTCAGTTAAACTAGCAATTGTGGATTATGTTTATAAATCTTTCTAACATATATAAGTCAGATTTTTCTTAAAAATATGAAGTTTTGCTTGGAATGGGGCTTTAAGATGTCACCACTCATAAAATCATTAGTGTTGCGATTTATTCTACATCAGTATTAAGAGGAACTAATTTCTCTATGACATCAATGAATTTACTTTTAAAACTAGCCCATGCAATGTTGACATTGGTCGACAAACACATGAATATGTCCTTAAACATAATTAAATCACAATAATCTTACCCCAACAGACGCATTTGCAACAGCTCCAGGATCGACACCTTTCATGCATTCTACAAATGATTTACTATCCGTAAATTCACAACCTACTTTCTTACCAATGGTGATTGCTAGATCTTTAGCCTTTTCCCGTTCCGTATAGGCCCATTCACATAGAGAAGTTCCACTCTGAAATGTATAATCCATTGAATTCATGTATGCTGGCAAATTAAGTACACTGACAAAGTTTGTTATCATAAAACTTAAAAAATATCAACTATGCAAATTAGCTACCCGCATGTCTGCTATTTGACTTAGATGGGTATCGTCTTTTGACCCTTGCCTATATCTATATTAAAGGACACACACACAAATATATATATATATATATATATATATATATATATATAGCAGCAGCAACAGCAGCAGCAGCAGCAGCAGCAGTAGTAGAGAGTAGCGGCATCAGTAGCAGTAGAAGTAAGCGCGCCTACTGTAGTAGCAGCAGTAGTAATAGTAGCAGCAGTTACAGTAGTACTGTCAGTAGTAGTACAAACATGTCATCAAACATACAATCATTAACCATTATGCCTACCTCTAAAATTGCTTGATTAAAATAATCCCAACTTTGCTTTGAGAGGAGATGATAATCTACACTGGCCGACCCCGCACTTTCACCGAAGATCGTCACACGTGATGGATCGCCTCCAAACGCTGTGTAACGTAACAACATTCTTGTTTGAACAATATAAGTTCTAAACGCCAAAAATTACGTTTAGAAAAAAATATGTTGCGTGTATACATTACTATTACTACTATTATTATTATTATTATTACTATTGAAATATTTGTAAAAAAAAAAACAGTTAAAAACAGTCACATACATCAGTGATGTATAATACAGCAAGAAAGAATGTAAAAATTATACATTCAAGAGTGAAGCAGATTGAAGCTTTAATTTTCTTTTTATATTTATTATTAGGATGCTCGAATTTAACAAGCAAATGTAAGCAGTGCAAGATATGAAGTTGATGACTCACAACGTCATTGTACTGAACATCGTACGAGCACCTGATTTTTTCATTGAAAATATCCCCGCTGTGATGATACTTAAGCAAACAGTATGAAAATAATGCGCATTTTCTATGGTCATATACATCTGTCTGTTATATTGTTTATTTGATCTAAGCAGTAGGCCCTATCCATCAATTGAAATCAGAACCTAAAATTCATAATCTTATGATGGGGAAACCGCATTTTACTTTAGTCTACAAAATGTAATGCAAAAATGACATTATTCCTTATTTATTTCTTCTTGAATTATCATAAATGTATATGGTTAGCAGATATTTGGAAGTATTTTTTATTGCTTTTGTTTTCATACATCAATAAGAACAGTTTACCTCCAATATTTTTGTTTACCCATTTTAAAGCCTCAAGCTGATCGAACAGTCCTGCGTTGCCGGGATAGTCATCATCTCCTGTGGGAGAAAAATAAAGTTTCCAGTGGAGTTATAGTTAGAGGTGGCCTATATGCTCATTTTCCATATTCTATACAGGCCAGTAACTGGGATTCCTTAAGGTAGTTTCTATGAGATTCGAAAAAATATCTTTAAACACATGATTGTGCAGAAAATTTGCCGCTTTTTTAATAGGCCTATTTACAATATACATTAATGATTTCAATATATATAAATTATTATTTTATAGAATTTCATAACATATGAGATAAAATATTGGTCTTAACAGTAAGTTTTTAATGTCTAAATAAGTCAATTGGCTATTAACACTTATTACGTCGCTACTGTTAAGCATGGAGGAATAAGCTAAACTTATTCCTCCATGGTTGTTATGGAGTGTATGAATGTTACGGTTTGATGGTTAAGAACTTACGATCTCAGGGTTTTAGTAGTCACGAGGTTAAATACTATGTTTAAATCTCATAATGATTATTGTCACATAAAAATATTAGATAATTTATTATCTTCTTTACATAATAATGTAAGCCTATCTGTAATTAGCAGATCGCATGTACTGAAACTTCAAGCAATATAGTTAGTTTGTTAAAGTATGAATATATTTTATCCGTACCTGTTGTAAGAAAACCATAAAAGTTGAGCCTGTAATTGATGGTTACCACAATGACGTCACCGGTGGCAGCTAATACCACCCCAGAGTAATCGTCTGTTGAGGCTGTGCCTGTCAGGAAGCCTCCTCCGTGAATGAATAACATGACAGATGCGTTATGTGGCTAAATAATAATGATAAAATAGTAATAATAAATCTATGAAGCATTAAACAAATAATATGTTGGTAAAAACAATATCGCATAGGTCTAATTATACAACATACTGTTTAATAAAAAAAATTATTATATATGACAAAATATTTACACAGAATCGAGGATTCTTTACCTTAGATTGGGGAACAAATATGTTTAAGTACAAGCAATCTTCTTTACCCACAACTGTATACGGATTTGCATCTACAGGCTGGATGCACGGTGGACTATATTCTGTCGCGTTCAAGGTACCTATCCAATGTTCTTTTGGGCTCGGCTTCTCAAAGCGCAGACTACCGACTGGGGGCTCGGCGTATGGAATACCCTTGTATACATCGATATACTTATTGACACCTATGTATGAATCTTCAGAAAAAAGAATCGTCTTTCCTTCAACTTCTCCCAACGTTGTAATTACATGTGGAGATTGACCGTAAACTAACGCAATGATGCAGGAAAGCGTAATGGTTGTGATAATTTTGGAATGCATAACTGCAAGCCACGGGGTATAATGTGTAAACGAATACTGTACTTAGTGTTAAATAGATATTTATAAGCTAGGCCTACAAACTGTTTGTAGACGGTATATAATAAAGCTTGACCTTTGCTCATGGAGATTGCTTATGAAACACAAGTCTATCTCTTCTGTTTACTTGGTAAATATATAAACTTGGACGTTTTGGGCATTCAAATGTCCTTACGCACATTCTCGTCTATACTAAATGAAGCATTAAACATCGACTTAAAAAGTGGATATTTTATCTGGTCACTAAACTCGAAATTAACATTACAGTCGTATTTTTAACAGCATCACTAGCTACGTACGAATACACTTCCGGTTGAAATCTGGCATTGTCTTAAAACAATTGTGTAGGCATATTAATAATATATATTAATGCTTGCAGTATACCACGTAGATAGATCTGAAAAGAACTGTTGTTGTTTGAGAATGTCTTGACGTTTCGATTGAGTTCCTTCAATTGTCTTCAGGAGAATAATATATTAATAATATCTTTCAAGTCTTTAATAGGCTTACAACTTATATTAAGCTTACAATGTTAAGATTAAATTTTGACTGACAATGCATTGATGACGAATGATATAAGACTAACTGTAAACATGATATCATTCCATAACTTTAATTTTAGTTAATAAAAAATTTAAAAAATCCTGATTAATAGTACTAAATGATCGGTAATGTTAAAAATATATATATTAATGTATATGGAATGTAAGCCATCCTCCTTTTATTAAGGATTCCGAGTACAGTAACTGAGTGACCCTTGC
>NW_022712725.1:890701-898598 GCF_011630105.1 Anneissia japonica
TTGTTTTGTTCTTAATTTTTAAGCAATTTCAGCCTCAGTGTTCATATAAAATATGTAAAAAAGTGTATATATGTATAAATTTATATAGAACACGTCAAAATAAGAGATTGTGAAAATGTATTTCCTTGTTACGTCGCGTGACTCTGGTCGACTGAAACTAACTAAAAACCATTGTCAATATAGGCCTATATTCAAAGCATACGGTACCTGTCTCTTATACACATCTAGATGTGTATAAGAGACAGGGTAAGATCCCTATCGAAGGAAGGGGTTGATGCCTCGCGCCCTCTGGTGTTTGGATCTCTAACAGCATAATTAGAAGTAAAGTAGTTGAAAGTTTATGTTGAATAGTTTACAGTTGTTTAGACGTTTTAAATGTTAATAAAACTTACCCTGTGTTTGCAAAGTTGGTCCAGTATCTCATAAACTCCACCGAAAAATTGCGGTCAATGTCAGACGGCTGTTCTAAAGAGTAGATAGGTGTTCCATTTAGAAAAGGCAACCCGAACACAAATGGAAGTTCTTCGGCATGACTAGCTCCAAGCCAGTCAAAATCGAGACCATATATCGAAACTTTCGGAGTATGAGACATCACATAAGCATACACTTTGTTACCAACTGAGGCATGCGCGCGCTGTACTGCGTCACTTGGACAGACAAACTGAAAATCTGTGGCCAATCGAACACTTGAATCGAAAAAGTTAGCTTCAGGGTCGTCTGCTTGAGACCAGTCGGTGTATTCGAAATATATAGAGTCCAAAATAAGAGGATTTGATGCTTCTTCAATTGGAACAAAAAGCACTGGAATAAGATAAAGGAACTCGGATTTGGAAACTTTAGGAGTATCTGGTGATAGGTAGTTGTATAGGTTAAAGAAGGAAAATGTTCCTTCATCCTTATTTGTTCCAATGATGATGTTTGTATCAGTTTTAAACTCTTCATTTTGTATCAGAATCTCTGGACTGCTTTCAATAAATATTCCGTCTACTACGGGCCCCGGATAAATAGTTATCTATTAGCATAAAAAAATATTAAAATTATTTGAAAATTACAGGTTTACAGGAATACAGCCTATTTATTTAGTAAATGAATGTATTTGCCAAAATACCCGATTAGGCAATTTGTTAGAGGTATAGTTTTCTTTATTGTATTCTTTTAATACATTGATGATTTACATTGTATAATACATCAATTGAACCAACCACACTATTTTCTATAGTGTGTAATTATTAGCATTATTAACAACATATTCATTAGACCCCTTTGTTTGAATTTGATACTGTTTCTTCATACTAAATATAACAATAAATTTGAGTTGATTGGCTCAAAAAGATAAATACATACTATATACCGTACAAATTCAAAGTTTAAATTTTAAAACCAGTTGCAAGTGGCCGAACACCTAAAATATTGTAATGAATGCCATGGCATTAATAGGTCTTATACTTCTACAAGAATATTGTCTATTTTGGTTACATGAAAACATAATTAAATCACAATTATCTTACCCCAACAGAAGCATCTACAACAGCTCCAGGATCGACACCTTTCATGCATTCTACAAATGCATTGCTATCCGTAAATTCACAGCCTACTTTCCTACCAATGGTGATTGCTAAATTTTTGGATTCTTCCCGTTCTCTATAAGCCCAATCACAAAGAGCAGTTCCACTCTGAAATTTATAATCCAATGTATGTATGCTGGCAAATTAAGGACACTGACAAAGTTGGCATAGAACAAAAAATGTCATCTATAGAAATGTTTGTCTGCTGTTTTGACTCAAATGTGTATCGTCTTTTGACGATACACATTATTTTTAGGAAAAGATTGATACATAATATATATTATAGTATATAAAATCTTTCATAGGATAATAATTATTTATATCACTGTATAATAATAACATTCATTACTATTAATAAAAAATACTACCGGTACTACTGCTAGCACTACCACCACCACCGCCGCCGCCGCTGCCAGCAGCAACTGCAGCAGTAGCAGTAGTAGTAGCAATAGCAATAGCATCAGTAGCAGTAGAAGAGCAGTAGTAGTAGCATCAGTAGCATTTATCAATCAATCATACATACCTCTAAAATCGCTTGGCTAAAATAATCCCAACTTTGCTTTGAGAGGAGATGATAATCTACACTGGCCGATCCAGCACTTTCACCGAAGATCGTCACACGTGATGGATCACCTCCGAATGCTGTGTAATGTAACAACAATTAATTTTTGAACAGTGTAAATTCTACAAAATATTACGTTCAGAAACAAACGTGTTACTGGTATCAACATTACATTATTATTTCAATATTTGCAAAAAATGATACAATTTTTAAAACATCAAGGCAAAAATAGTCACATCAATGCTATGTGATACAGCAAGAAAAAGTAATTGAAGCTGGATTTATGAATATTCGCGAAAAATGCCGTCTTTAGCGAGGCTGTTGGGGGGGGGGGGGGGGGGAGCGCTAGATATTCGCAGGAGGTCCCAGAAAGAAAAAGGTCAAAAGGTCACTCCTGTATAAATGAATGAAACACATTTAAGTTACTTGGGGAACCGTCTTCTCTCTTGTCACCCTTTCACACAGGCTCCTCTTAAAATGTGTTTCGTGTTAGGCAAATGCAGCACGCCGACAAAAATACCACCACTGTTACACTTTTCGGAACGTGGTAAGCTTTTTTAATCATAGGCCTATCTGTAACTTATTTCGACAATCCGACATTCTTAATTTTTTGGCAGATTTCAGACTCCAAATGTTCTTAATTTACACACATACAAAAGTATTATTGTACATTGGTAACAGTGGCCCCGGTAAAAATGGCCTCTCAAAAAAAGACCCAGAAAAAATGGCCCAGAAAAAAGGCCCTGGTATAAATGGCCCCAAATGACACACCTACTGTACTGTATTATAAAGGGTATTACATAGTTGCACCTACAGCACATAAGGTACAGATATAATTTTTTTGGTTTTTTTCTAGATTTTTAAAATAAAAATCTCATTTGACATTTTATCTCAGCCTCAATTTTTCTTTGTTTTGTTCTTAATTTTTAAGCAATTTCAGCCTCAGTGTTCATATAAAATATGTAAAAAAGTGTATATATGTATAAATTTATATAGAACACGTCAAAATAAGAGATTGTGAAAATGTATTTCCTTGTTACGTCGCGTGACTCTGGTCGACTGAAACTAACTAAAAACCATTGTCAATATAGGCCTATATTCAAAGCATACCTAAAGCTCACTTAACTGTGTAAGCTTATTGTACTTGTTTTGTGTTGCTTGGTGTTTTCTTATAATATAGTTTTTCCACCAGTATTATATGCACACTTACCTATACTAGGATGCACTAGACCTATATTACTACACTGGGCAATGCTATTCGATAAAGAGAGGAAATACTATATTGTGGTTGATTATGACAATATTGCTTGAATATTATTTGAGAGACAAATTTGAAATTCAGTCCGAGTTTAAATAAGGCCAAAACAGAAAATTTCAGCTTCGTCTGGCGGTGATCAAACGCCTCGACATGTGAAAATGTACCGTACTGTACGCGTTTTACAAGTACAAACGTTTAATGTTGAAAACTGAAGAGTCGACGACTGTACCATATCTTAATAGATGAGAAATAATCAAGCAGTGAAATGAAATTATAATGTGGCATGGCGGCCTACTTGTATACGGACACGCCGGGGATCGTAAATATGTAGACACAATGGCCGTATTCGACTGGTCGTTCTTCGTTAAACCACGCCCACCTGCGCAGTGGTAAAATCCTACTTAACGAAGACGACCAATCGAATAGAAAACTGGTAAATACGCGACAAAACAAAATGGCTGCATAGTATACCGCGATACCCGCTGCGTTATGAAGGCTGCTTCGGATTGTGGCAGTATGGGTTTTTCGTAAAAAAATGTTTTCATCCAGTTTTTTAATTCTGTTAGCCTACAATTATTTTTTGACTTCAATGTGGGTACTGTAATTTATATTTTCTGAAATTTAATCTAAATTATGTTAACGCAAATGTTGTTGCTAAACTAACCAATCGGCCATATTTTTTTTGGTCACGTGCAGAACTTAACTCTGATTGACGCATTCTGGTTACGTTAATCTTCGTTGTCATCAAAATCTATTTTACGAACCAGTCGAATGAAAATAATACTCAACTCAAAATTCGTACTCAACAAAATGAACCAGACGAATAAGCCCAATGACTCCCAACAAACACAAATTCTTAAATTTAAGATGGAGTAAATAATAATATATAGGCCTAATACTAAATGTTCTATTCCATCGCGTAAGTATTTCCAAAAGTTCAAATGCCATGAGGCAGCTTCGTATCTTTTGAATTTATTGAAAGTTTTCATTTTGTTTAAAGTTTGTTTAAATACCGTACATTGGTGATTATATTTCATGAATACGTTCGTATTTACGGTTCAGTGCAAGTAGGTCCTTGATTGTTCCAAAAGTAAGTATTTCCAAAAGTTCAAATGCCATGAGGCAGCTTCGTATCTTTTGAATTTATTGAAAGTTTTCATTTTGTTTAAAGGTTGTTTAAATACTGTACACTGGGGATCATATTTTATGAATACGTTCGTATTTACGGTTCACTGCAAGTAGGACGTTGATTGTTCTATTAAATTGTCAATATTATGCTTATGAAATACCCAGTCGATCCTAAACGAAGTAGAATGTTCTGAATATCCTTTAAAATATTTGTTTTCAAATAGTTAAAAAGATATTTCTGCTGTAAATAGCGTAATGTTTGTGTAAAATATATGAGCATTTCATCAGGTGAAAGCCATCAGAAGGCTCTGTCTTTGGTTCCGATCAGGACACTTAAAAGTACCCCGACTAAATGCACTCAATTACAATATCTTGCACTGGGGCCCGTCACCACCTCCCTACGCCGCTGTCAAAAAAACACTCTAGTTTTATCATATAACTGACGAATGCATGCTGTTGAATATGAAATAATTATTATTAAGAAATAATATAAAAAGGTCAATTTTGATAAAATGTTATTTCTTGAATTATCATAAATGTGTATTGTTAGCAGTTTTTGGAATTATTTTTTGTTTGTTTTTGTTTTCAACAATAAGTTTGTTTACCCCCAATGTTTTGGTTCACCCATTTCAAAGCCTCTAGCTGGTCGAGTAGTCCAACGTTGCCGGGATAGTCATCATCTCCTGCGGGGAAAAATAGACATTGCAGCGGAGTTATATTTAGAGGTATATGTTCACCTTCACTATTCTCTATACAGGCCAGTAACCAGAATTCCTTAAGAGATTTTTTCTAGGATATTCATAATCCAAAAACATTATTGTTGTCATAAGATTAAATACTTAAATCTCAGAATGATACTTATAATATAAAGTATTAGAATAATTTATTATCTTCTTCGCATAATAATGTAAGCCTGTACCAAGGACTTTTAACCTTGCCTATACCCTGTAATTAGCAAATCAAATGTAGCTGGAAAACGATAACCTCTATTTCAAACAATATAGTTAGCATGTTAAAGTATGAATATAGTTCGACCGTACCTGTTGTTAGAAAACCATAAATGTTGAGCCTGTAATTGATGGTTACCACAATGACGTCGCCGATGGCAGCTAATACCACCCCAGAGTAATCGTCTGTTGAGGCAGTGCCTGTCAGGAAGGCCCCTCCATGAATGAAGAACATGACAGATGCGTTATGTGGCTAAAGGATAATAAAATAGTAATAAAAACTATGAGGTATTAAACAAATAATATGTTGGTAAACACAATGTATAATAATCTACAGTAAACATACTATTATATTTCAAAGCTATGCTGTTATTTAATGTAACTCATAAATGAATGGAATTTTGCTGATTTTGTACCTCTTACTCAGAACATAAACACATCATACATTGGGAATGCAAGTTTATTTCCTGAATTGATTTCTAGCTAAAATTAATTCTACCCTACTAAAATAATAACTGAACACCGAATCAAGGACTCCTTACCTTAGATTGGGGTACAAAGATGTTTAAGTACAAGCAATCATCTTCACCGCCACTGGACTGGATGCACATTGGACTATATTCCGTCGCGTTCAGGGTTCCCATCCAAGGCTCTTTTGGGCGCGGATTCTCAAAGCGCAAATTACCGACTGGGGGCTCGGCGTATGGAATACCCTTGTAGACATCGATATACTTATTGACACCTATGTACGAATCTTCTGAGAAAAGAATTGTCTTTCCTGCAACTTTTCCCAATGTAGTAGTTACTTGTGGAGATTGAGAGTAAACTAACGATATGATACAAGAAAACGTTAGAGCGTTGAAGGTTAAAGAAACCATGATGCTTGCCACGTCGTAAATGGACTAGTCTTCAATAACTCTTACACTATTCTAAGTGTAAACAGTTTTATTCACCACGATTAACCGCACACTAATAATACGTCTTCAGATCATGTTTACTCAGTAAATGAAATACGACGGGGGTTAAATTTAGACCTATTATATCCTCCATATAAAGTAAATTTAGATAATGAATGATATGTTCCATCATTTTAAATCACATATTTTTATTTTTAGGGTGAAGATTGTGTTAACGCGTTCTTACGAAGTTCAAACTGTGCAGTAAACTTCAGATTCTTGGTAAAAATATAAACTTGGATTTACACGTGAGCATTCACATGGGCTATTAGGCCTAAGCATATTCTCGCCTTTTATTAACAAATACTATGTCTTTGTAACCAATCTATGTTTACTCTCGGAAAGGTGCGGCCACACACGCCAACTTACATTACTCACATTAAATGCCAGTTAAAGGAATTGTTTGGTATAACCCAAGGCTAGGTGATTAAATTTTGGTGACCAACCGGCGTATAGGGGTGTGCATGAGGACCACTCAAAGGAAAAACGTCCCAGACCAGATATTTCAAAAAATAATCAAATGATATGTTCGAAACCTCCGTGAAAGGTTTAATCAAGTAACAAGGAAGAAATTGTGAAGTGCTGGTGACGATACAAATATTGGGGTGCATGTGAGGGCCATTAGGACCCAGACCCAAATATCTCTTGATTGAATCAAATAATTGAAAATGACCTTTCCATAATAGTTTGTCATGTTTTAATAAAGAAGTGTTTAAATTCTGGTCACGATCCGACGTTTGGTGTGGATATGAGGACCATTTAAAGAAAAGTTTACTGTATTAGACCTACCCGTAGGCTGAAAAAAATAGGTATATGATGAATATTTAAATTAGTTCAATTACAGTAAATGTGTTCAGCGTTCTATATAGTATTAATACAAGTAAGTAAATAAATCGTTTCTATTGGACTTTGTTTATTCAATAGCGATATTTCACATTGACCTGTGACGTCAGATGGAATGTCACAGGTGGAACTTGTATAAACAAGTAAGTCCAGTAGAAACAATTTCTTTACTTCCTTGTATTATATGAGTAGTGTGAAAGTGCGAGTCAGCGAGTCATGCGAGCCAATGTGCGAGTCATGCGAGCCATGCGAGCCATGCGAGCCACATTTAATTTTTTTTTCAGGTTATCCAGTTTTGCAAACACGTAGGCCTAGCCTATATTCTTTGGCCTAGTAGAGGCAAATGAATAACATACCGGGGAGCTTTGCCTGTGTAGTCCAGTCATGCACAGTACATATACTTTTGACTTTTTCGAATCGTCGATCCGAAAGTATGCAGCGCTGATAGATGTTGTTAAAATACAGATATACAGATACATACATACAGATATATTTATATATATATACTCTATTTATATATATATATATATATATATATATATATTATTTTATATATACTGTATTTATTTATATATTTTTATATTTATTTGTAATTTATATATATATATATTTATTTGTATATTCAGTTATATATATAT
>NW_022712725.1:899005-908317 GCF_011630105.1 Anneissia japonica
TATTAAAAAAATTTAAATAATTATATAAAAAAATATGTAAATATATAAATATATATAAATACATATACAAATAAATATATGAATAAATGTACAAAAAATATACAAACAAATATATAAATGAATATATAAATAAATATATAAATATATACAGTATATATAAAGTAATATATATAAATAAATATATAAATAAATACAGTATATATATAAATATATCTGTATGTATGTATATGTATATCTGTATTTTAACAACATCTCTATCAGCGCTGCATATATACAAATAAATATATAAAAAATTATATGAACTTATTAATATATATATATATATAAATATACAAATAAATATATAAATAAATATATGAACATATTAATATATATATATATAAATAAATATACAAATAAATATACAAACAATATATAAACGAATTTAAAAAATTATATAAATGAATATATAAACATATAAATATATATAAATACATATACAAATAAATATATAAATAAATGTACAAAAAAATATATAAACAAAAAAATAAACAATAAACAATAAATATACAAATAAATATAAAAATATATAAATCAATATATAAATATATACAGTATATATAAAATAATATATATATATATAAATATATAAATAAATACAGTATAAAAGCCTATATATAAATATATCTGTATGTATGTATATCTTTATCTGTATTTTAACAACATCTCTATCGGCGTTGCATACTTTCTCTATCGGCGTTGCATACTCGCTGGCTCGCATGGCTCGCGCATTGGCTCGCATTACAGGGCCGGCGGAACGTTTTTCAAAGTGGGGTGGGGGGAGGCCCACTTATAAGCAGGCGCGTAACAGGGGTCTTGGGTCAGGGAGGTGGCGGCAAAGGTAATATTTTTCCCGGTTAGTAATTTATGACTTGATGTGATACCCCACACACACACATAGAAAACAATACGACATAGGGCTTATTTTATTATTACACACGTGTGTTTGAAACTAAATATAAGCATTTTCATCGTAGTTTTATTTATTACAATCATAGGCCTATTCTTTCACCATCATTACACATTGAGGGCCTTCTTTTAGGTAAAACGATCTATCTTACATTTTCTTTCTCAAGTTTGGGACTATTATGTTTTTAAATAACTTAGAAGGCAAAGGAGAGCAAGCACAAGCTTTAACATTATAAAATGCGCGAGAAGCGCGCGAGGAAATTGGCCTACCTCAACAAGAAATGCTCTTATGTTATATATGGCCACACTCGTTTTTTTTAACTGAATATAAGCATTTTCCTTATGGATTTATTTAGTACAAACATATTCTTTCAACATCATTACACATTGAGGCCCTTCTTTTATAAACGATCTATCCTTAAATTTTCTTTCTTGAGTTTGGGACTATGTGTTATAATTTATAAGGCAAAGGAGAGCAAGCACAAGCTTTAACATTAAAAAATGCGCGCGTAGCGCGCGAAAAATGTTGTTTTCTAATTTCGTCGGAATTGATCAAAACTCCCTAAAATGTGCAATTAATTTTTAGAGGAAATTGGCCTACCTCAACAAAATATTGGATTTAAAATTTGAGATTTTCTGGCACTTTCCCGGGTGAAAAGGGCATTCAATGGGAAAGATTTTCCACAGATGGATATTTTCCCCTTGTTCCCCGGTGATTACACCACTGCGGAGAATACCTGGCGGCTTAGATCAAATGCGATATGGACACTTTTTGAAGTGGAGAAGGGGCTGCAGGCGGGGTATTGTGATATCTGTTCATTATATCTTCCTTTTTATTCTTGTCTCTATTTTTCTCTTCTCTTTTTCTTTTCCTTTTTCCTTTCTTTTTCTTTCCCCTTCTTTCTCTTTCCCTTCCTCTCTCCTCTTTCTTTTCTCTTCTTACTCAGCCCGGTACGACGGCTTGGTCAGCCCGGTAAAAACCGTCGGGGGGGGGGGCAGTCTGTCCCCCTGGCCCCCGCCTTTTACGCCACTGCTTATAAGATGAATGGGAATATGAATCATGCAGATCTGGAATCAAATCTAGGTGGTGGGGTCAACATTCCTTCCCCGAGAAAATTTTGATTTCTAGATGGCGGGAAATGACCTTTCTCGACTTTTGAGCTAGGTGTCTAATGACTTTGTTCTTCAAAATTCAAGGCTTTCCCCCTCATGAAAACGGTAAGGTAAACTTTCTCAGCAGCCATACAAAAATCTCCAGACATTATATATTTTTCGCCAAAAAGTGGGGGGACCGGGCCCCCCGCCCCCACCCCCGCTTCCGCCGGCCATGTGCATGACTCGCTGGCTCGCACTTTGTCACGACCCTGAGGCGCTAAGTGTAAATCTATTATTTAACACAATTATTTATATATAATTCATTATTTAACATGGAATCACCCATTATTTATATATAATGCATTTACGTCTAAATGATTATATGTAAATAATTGCGTTAACGTTTCACTATTTATATATAATTAGTTTACTGATTACATTATATATAAATGATGAAAGGCTAACCAAACATTATTTATATATAATAATGTTACTGGTTTCATTATATATAAATAACACATCATTATATATAAATAATGAAAAATAACTTACAATTATTTATCATATATAATAAGTTCACTGATTCCATCATATATAAATAATAAAAAGGTAACAAATCCTTATATTGAAGGCTGGTTACGACTTGGTAGCACATCGATTGAGTATTTTCATTCATTTGGCCATGTAAGTCAGTGGCGCATCTAGATGTCTTGAAATGAGGGAGAGGGTGATGGGGGGAGGGCGAAGGTGAAGTGGGGGCTCGATGATCAGTTGAGGGGCGTTAATTCGCAAAATAATTTTGCGGCCAGATTAATGAAAATACTCAATCGATGTACCACCAAATCGTAACCAGCCTTCACCATGCCCTTACGATGTCACCGGGGACACAACTGCCAAAAAACTATTTTTGGCAGCGAGGACGCTACCAATGAACAATCAACAAACTACCAGGCTTCTGTATTGATTTGCAAGGTACCACATGGCTCAACTATTTTTTACTTAGGGGTTAATTGGTAAAAATCGCACACAAATCATACGACGTCACTGACAACGCCGGGGATGGCAACTCAATTTTGGGATTAATTTTCCGAATAAAGTTATACTAAATAACTTCTAATGAAAACCTATTGTCTTCAGTTGTCATTGTTGGTCATTCAACTGTCATTTTATCTATTTTGTCGGTGATATTACGGTACCATTCTCAATAATCTATAAAACACCGACATAACAACGTCACGTTAGATCGATCGGTGGGGACGCCCTGGTGACGCTGGTAGGGCGAATTTTCCTCGGACGGTATCAAGATGATAAACAGTTTCATTGGACTAAATTGCCAAAAAACTATTTTTGGCAGCGAAGGGACACTACCAATAAACAATCACAAACTACCGGGTTTCTGGGTTGATTTGCAAGGTACTACATGGCTCAACTATTTTTTACTTAGGGGTCAATTGGTAAAAATCTCACACAAATCGTACGACGTCACTGACAACGCCGGGGACGGCAACTCGATTTTGAGATTAATTATCCGAATAAAGTTATACTAAATAACTTCTAATGACGACCTATCATCTTTAGTTGTCTTTGTTGGTCATTCAAATGTCATTTTATCTATTTTGTCGGTGATATTACCATTTTCAATAATCTATAAAACACCCACATAACAACGTCACGTTAGATCGATCAGTGGGGACGCCGGTAGGGTCAATTTTCGTCGGAAGGTATCAAGATGATAAACAGTTTTATTAGACTAAATTCTTGCTTATGTTAACCACATGCTTACCTTAGTTTTTGCTGACACTGGTTTCAAATCACGGTCAAGTAATTAAAAGTCACCTAAAATCAGATTATTTTGCGAATTAGCGCCCCTCAACTGATCATCGAGACCCCCTCTTCACATTCGCCCCCCCCCCCTTCCATTTCAAGACATCTAGATACGCCACTGCGGTGGGTTCCAGGGGTCTTCACTCCCTGGAAGCTACGGATATTTGACGAATTATGGCGAATTTTTATTACTTATTTGATAGGCATTATTATTATTATTATTATTATTATTATTGTGATGAAAACTTAACACAAATAGTTCAATGAAAACAATATGGTGGTAACGAACACTACATGAAACATTTTTTTTTCAATTTGTTTATTCCCCGACAAAATTTCTCGTCTTCCACGATGTCATTATTTATATATGGTACTCGACCACAACGGTTATTTATATATAATTGGAAGTAAAAACTATTATTTAGATGGCCAGATTGAATTGGATTGGTTGTATGTTCATTTTAAAATTTAAACAAAAAGAGATTTCTTAGCCTATTTTGATGTGTTTATATAAAAACTATGGTATTTTTGTGGCCATTTTGTTTATGCTAATACAGTAAAAGTTCGAATAGAAGCCCAATGGGTTTAATCTCGAGAGAAGAATCCCGGTGCAGCACTTCATATCTATAATGACCGGATTGGATTGGATATGTTCATTTCAAAATTTAACAAAAAAAAATAATTTCTTAGCCTATTTTGATGTGTTTATATAAAAACTATGGTATTTTGTTGGACATTTTGTTTATGATAATCAAACCGTAAAACCTCGAATTGAAGCCCAATGGGCTTAATTCCGAGAAAAAGCCCATCTCGAATTGAAGTCCCCTCTAGTTTTCAAAAGTAGCCTCGAAAGGAAGCCCATGGACTCCTTTTCAAGATAGCATGAGCTCCTTTTCGAAATATTACAATAAACACACAAATAAATTAAAAACACGCATGGTCTAATACAGTAGCTTAGGTGATACAATGCCAGTTAATACACTACATGATACAGACTGACAGTAATGGCCCTATTTATTGTGTTATAGTAGTAATTCCTAGAACCAACAGCATTCATTTTGAAGAAAAATAAGCCCCTTTTTTCCTTTGCAAAAGCAGCCCCGAATAGAAGCCCATTAAACGGTATCTCAAATTGCTCAATGCTGCCCTGCGTCCAGTAAACAATTTTTTTCATAACTGATTGTCCATCGAACAAAAAAACTTAAGACAAAAAACATTAGATTTTGTTCAACACTTTGGCTGCCGGACTAGTATGAAAATAGTATGCTCAAAGGTATTCTCGCTGTTCATAGTTCCTTTTATTTCTCCTTTTGGAAATTCATTACGACATAATTTGCATATATATACATGTTTATCAACTTGTACGTCAGGTCATCCTTTATATGTTAGTCAATGGTGAACATGTTTTATTTTCAAAATCATAATTAGTATGTTATTGCCATTTTAAAGGCAATTATTATTATTTATTATTATTATTATTATTAATATTAAAGTCTATAATAATAATAATAATAATAATAAAATAAATAATAATTATAATAATATAATAATAATAATAATAATAATTATAATAATAATTATTATAATAATAATTATAATAATAATGATAATAATAATAATAAATAAATTAATTAAATGTTAAATCACGCTAATATTAAAACAACACACACAACATGAATTAAAAACTATAGTAATTGAATAGAATTCTTATTCACAATCTTTCTATAAATATATTCTAATATTTAGGCATAGACCTACATATTACAATTTTCGTGTTATTTAGGTGCAGACTTTGTTTTCTTTGTAATCATCGAACGCCTTCTGCCACTCAGGTAGGTCGTTATACTTCCAGTTGTAGTAATCGTTCCTCCATAATTCTTCTGATTCGGACATGTCAGCTAAGGAAATAAATGAGAACCGAATTGTATTTTCAGCAATAAACATAAATTCATTTAAATCTGAATACTGTGACGGCACTTTCTACTAAAACAAAATATAACTTTGCACGATGCACTCCAACATCGTGTTACTAATATAGTTTTGACAGCCTAAATAATGACTCAGTTAAATATAAATTAAGCAGACAACCTTTACAACACAATAAAACTTTACAAGAAACACTCCAACGTTTAACACCGTCATGTATGTTGACCTATTCATATAGCATACCTGCAAATTGCTCGAGTTTTGGCTCGTACGTGCTCCAAAAGGCACACTTGTCGGCTCGATAAGCTCGTTCAGATGACGACGTCGGATTAATATCAATGTAATTAAGTTCAGGAATTGTAAACTCTGGCCAGACGGCAAGATCCTTATCGAAGGAATGGTGTGACGTCTCATTTCCTCTGGTATTTGGATCACTAACGGCATAAAGAGAAATAGCTGAAAGTTTTAGCTATAATTCGTTTAGAGTTTCATAGAGAAATTTAACAAATTTACTGTAAACCAATTACTTACTCTTTTGAATGACAGTTTCGTCCAACTGTCAGACTTCGTCAGGTATGGGCTGCTGGTTTCGTCCAACTGTCAGACTTCGTCAGGTATGGGCTGCTTGTTTTTTCCACGGTCGTTGTTAGGTTAAGCTAACAACGGCCGTAGTAACAACAATCAATATTGGTTTAATTTAAGACATTTCTCTATTAACTGGAAACCAAATGAAACTACTTATAACCAGTTTAGTTTACTTAACTTCAAAATTTGAATATAACTTACCCTGTTTTTGCAAAGTTCGTCCAATATCTCATAAATTCCACTGACACATTGCGGTCAGTATCAGACGGCTGTTCCAAAGAATATGTAAATGAACCATTAAGGAAAGGATATCCAAACACAAATTGGAGTTCTTCTCCATGACCAGCCCCAATCCAAGGAAGAGCATATTCATTATAAGCATCAAATACCGAAACCTTTGGAATATGGGTCATCAGATATACGAACACTTTGTTACCCACTGAGAAATGCGCGCGCTGTACTGCGTCACTTGGGCAGAGAAACTGAAAATCTGTGGCCAACCGAACACCTGAATTGAAATAGCTAGCTTCAGGGTCATCTGACTGAGACCAATCGGTGTATTCAAAATATATAGCGTCCAGAATATGGGGATTTGATGCTTCCTTAATCGGGACAAAGGCTGTTGGAATTAAATTAAGGAACTCGGATTTGGAAACATTCGGAGTACTTGGTTTTTGGTAGTCTGGTAAAACCAAATAGGCAAGTGTTCCTTCGTCTTTATTTGTTCCGACGATGATGGTTGCCTCCGTCTTAAAGTCTCCATTTCGAATCAAAATCTCGGGACTGCTTTTTATAAATATTCCGTCTACTACAGGTGCCGGATAAACAGTTATCTGTTACAAAATATGTCAAATTCGCAACTAATTAGTTGCAGTACAAAATGGTAAAATCTTTACAAAAACAATCAACATCAAAAAGTCAGAACAATTTATTACCAAACAGGAGCGGCTCTCCAGGAGCGTTTTTATTATGACATTTTTATAGCATTTCCGCTATTTAGAGATATGAAATTGTTTGGTCGATCTGAAATTATAATTATGGGCTTGCGCCGTCGGTGAGAGGAAATTCAACCTGTGAGACTGGTCTTTTAGTGTCAGGAAGTATTGCTTGTATAGTCGGGTGTGCTGGTCAAAAAGCACTGGACATCATGCAGGGTCAATGTTTTCTCATAGCTTACATTGGGAACGATTCTAAACGACCTATGCTGAATCTATTCAAGTTGATTAGATTGGAATTTAGTAAGCCCAGTATCCAAAACTTGGACAGGGTACCGTATTCAATAACAGGTCTGGTAATATTGATATTAAAATAAGTAAGGGCATTTTGGTAGAGGCCAACTCGACGTAACATCTTTAAAAAGTACTGTAAAGTATAGAAGTAGCATTTGAAACAATGGTATCTACATGAGCTTGCAAAAATAACGTAGGGGCCTATTACTTATGGTTACACTCAAAGTGTGATGTTGCACTCTCAATTTCATTTTCATAAATGATACTAAGTTTTAAATTTAGACGGATTTATTATATTTTGTAGGTAAATGCATTTTCTACTATTAAGGATGATTTTCGAAGGCCCAAGAAAAAGGCAGCTCAGCAAGTTACTCAATTGAGGGCAGTATTTTGTTACTTTGTTCACTTTTTGTATAAATTTTTCTTGTTTGGTAGTATAATAATCTACCGGTAGGCCTATTATATTAATTCAATTACGGCAGATAGAATAAATTATTGGCTTATCACTCTTTTTTTCTCCAGGAAATTCTCCAGTAATCCTTTTTTTAAATCCCTAAAGTAAAATAGATATGCATGTTTGGTGGTAGGACATATATTATTCCTTAATTTAGGCTTATGTAAATTACTAAATTACAAAGTTTCCAAATAACTCTGGTGGAAAAAAAAGTGACTTTGGCTCTTCAAGATAGATATTCTCCATCCATGTATTTGTCTTTTTAATTTTATTTATTTGTTAAAGTAAGCTCAATCCAGGGCATGTTCTTTGACCATGCCCTCCGCTAAAACCCAGGCTGCGGAAACGTTGTTATATGTTGGTAAAAAAAAAATATTTAGAAATTATTACAAGTGGAAGGATGTTAAAAAAAAAAAAGAAAGATAGTCAGCCATTGTGGACTGACCCCTCCTAAGTGCAATTGTTTTTATTTTGTATATTCATTTTCTTTTAAATATGTATTAGAAGCATAAAAAAAAGAAAAGTAACAAAAAGAGAAAGAAATAAAAGTGGGTTAAACTCCTACGAAAGAGAAAAAAAAACACGTTGTTATATGTTTTACATGAGGGCCCCATAATGGTCAGCATACCGCTGTATTGGGTCACCCTCGGTAAATAAAGTTGAATAAAAACTAAAATGAAATACTTTACAATGTATATTATTTGTCCAAATCATTCGTTTTAGTATTTCTAACGTGCATTATTTAATATTACCGTTGAAACCTTCGTACTTTTGTATATGTATATGTCAAAATTATTCGTATTGCCATTTATAACGTGTTTAATCATTTGATAATAAAACCGTAAAACCTCGAATTGCAGCCCAATGGGCTTATTCTCGAGAAAAAGCCCATCTCGAATTGATGCCCCTCTTTAGTTTGCAAAATAAGCCTCGAAAAGAAGCCCATGGGCTTCTTTTCAAGATAACAAAGGCTTCTTTTCGATATAGATACACTGCATGGGCGGCGGAACCGGGGAGGGGGGGCTCCCCCCACTTTTTGGCGAAAAATATATAATGTCTGGAAAACTTTGTATGATCGGAAATGCAAAAAAAGAAGGAGGGAAGAAGGAGAAGGATGGGAAAGAGAATGTTTATCCAGTACCCGACCGAGTTACATTTTCTCGCAATTCACATTGGTGGATCTGGGAGGAGGGGATCATGGCTGTCTCTTATACACATCTAGATGTTTATAAGAGACAGGATTTATTATAT
>NW_022712725.1:909687-912756 GCF_011630105.1 Anneissia japonica
GGTTTGAAGATGCCACATATTATACTAAGCTATGTTCTCTCAAAATTTACTATAAGCGTTACCTTGTTAAAAGTGCTGGAAAGCAGAAATCTTCTTCAACTCTGAATTAAAATCTAACAGTGGAAGAATATCTTCTCATGCAATTTTTTTTTTCTAAAATGTCATGTATTCTAACCCAATTATAAGGATTCTATAAAGATGTACGGTATTATCAACCTGGAGTGAATATCACTTTTCACTGATGCAAATGAGATATGCAGTCAAGTATCATGGAATAATTGTTGTTTTGTCAATAGATCTTTCAAAATTCAAAGTCACTGGTGGAACTGTCTCTTATACACATCTTATTCCTCAACCAACACTAGTAGATGTTTCAATACAATAGTAGCCAATAGTGCAAGAAATATTATGTAGCTGTTAATACATCTTATTCATTAATAAAATTTAGAAAATAGCATACACAGTATGCTTTGTTTATGCTTTGACCTTTGACATGGACACTATAAACTACTAGATGGCCGGTCTCTTATACACATCTAGATGTGTAGAAGATACAGATATTGTCCTCATAGTCATAGTATTTTTTTTTATCATCATTCATTCTGTTTTCTTTTTAACGTTCCCACAATCAATGATGTGTTGTCTTCCTTTTCTATTGCTATACCATGTTGAAATACTTGTAATACCCACCATCGCTACTGCACCCTATTTTGCATATCCTTCATTGATTGGTCTCTTTCGATCATATGCAAGAATAGTATTTAGCTGCTTTAAAGGTCGTTGCTATTCATGGTACAGTACATCATTTGCTACTGCAGCCGTAACAGGGATTAAAATAAAAGATACTTTTTTTTGGATATTTGCTTCTTTTTTTTGTTTATATAAATTTCCATGTTTGTTAATCTAGATGTTGTAAATTTAAGAAATAATCTTAATGAAATTTTGTCTGCACAGACCTGTACCTGTCTCTTATACACATCTAGATGTGTATAAGAGACAGCTGTATATTAATTAAAAAAAAAAAACAATAAATAAATTTAAAACAGTTTGGTTTATACAATAGATCAGGTGAATCCATTTAATACACTCCATGATACAGATTGATGTTTTCTAGTACAAATTCCCAAAATTAACAGCATTCGTTTTGAAAAGAAGCGTTCTTTTTACTTTGCAAACGAGCCTCAAAAAGAAGCCCATACAAAGTTCGCATAAAAAAGAAAAAGCCCAAAGCTTAAATTCGGAGGTTTTACGGTATTAGTAATAACATTTTTTCATCTATTAACATAATTTATTCTGTTAATGATTCCTAATGATTTTTGTTTAATGTATCCGTACTGATCTAAATTATTTATTCGATTTATCTGATTCTAAAGTTATTTGAGTCATATTTTCGGACATAAATTATTTCTTTATTCATATAGACTTACTTTTGTTGGTGTAATAATTTCTAACGTAGGCTAATTACAAATTTACACAATTGTATTCGAATAATGCCGAACATAATACTATTATATATTCTTTTTCTTTTATAATTTCCGAAATATTTATTCGTTTAACATTCTCAAAAAATATTTAATACAAAATTTAATAGTTTATTCATTTCAGGCTTATTTAGGCTCACTTTTTAATTTTAATCAAGCTATCTCGTTTGGTGGTATCAACTGCCATTTTTTGTAATGGGACCGTAATGCATTTATGTTATTATTTTTGTTAACATTACATATATTAGTATGTATTAGAAGCAATCATTTTATATTTGAGTGTTTGATACAGCTCTTCATATAAAATAAGCCTACAAAAAGGAAAAATAGCTAAATACTGCATTATAAAGAAGCAATGAAACGAATCCCATTGGCGTGTAGAGGTAGAATAAGTGTATTTAGGCTTTCAATGAATGGGCATATTCATAATTCTGAAAACTTAAACTGAATTATAGACACAGTGAACTTACCCCTACAGAAGCATTTGCAATAGCGCCAGGATCGACACCTTTCATGCATTCTACAAATGCTTTACTATCCGTAAATTCACAGCCTACTTTCGTACCAATCATGATCGCTAAATCTTTGGCTTCATCCCGTTCCGTGTAAGCCCAATTACTTAGAGTAGTGCCACTCTGTAATTTTCAATATATCAATTTTAAGTGTGTAAGCAAATTGAGGACATTGACAAATGTTGATGCTGAAACATCACATTGCCCATCCTGCAGACTGCTTTGTAAACTCAGATGGGTGCCATCTGTTATTTTTAAAAGATCAACATGTTTTACATTAATGCACTTTTATTATAATGATAATAATATATTACAAATACTAATAATTATAATTTAATAAGTATTTATATATTCATATATTTATTCATTATAGTAATCATTGATAATTAATTACATGTTGTGTAGTAGGCCTATTATTAGTATAAGCAACAGCAGTTGTTATATAATTTACCGCACAAAACATGTCATCAAACATAATTAACCATACCTCTAAAATCGCTTGGCTAAAATAATCCCAACTTTCCTTTGAGAGGAGATGATAATCTACACTGGCCGATCCCGCACTTTCACCAAAGATCGTTACACGCGATGGATCGCCTCCAAACGCTGTGTAACGTAAAAAATTCATGTTCTAACAATGTAATTTCTAAACGTTCGCCGAGCTACATAATTCCACAAGGGGCTGAAATGAACCAGGGCATCGGAATAACCCCCAATGTTAAAGACGCCATGGGTTATTTAGAGTGCACACGACTGGCACACAGACCTGTACACAGAAGACTTCTGCTATAAACCGAACACTGCGTTAGAGCGTCTCGAACCAGTCACCGGATCCCACACGAAATTCGGACCGCATGTTCGATAGTTGAACGAAACTTCAATATTTTTACATACTGATCAAATTTTCTGATCGGCTCGGGAGGCTTTCCGATCCGAAAATTTGAATTTTTGAATGCACCTTTGAGGTTGTATTAAGCGACGCCCTTGCCGCAGGCCACTCGATACACCCATGCCTAGGTCCTGGGTTCAAATCCTGACAGGCATATTTTAAATATTACCACAAGGCATATATATAT
>NW_022712725.1:914152-916539 GCF_011630105.1 Anneissia japonica
ACAGTATATGTATATATATATATATATATATAATTATATTATATTATTAAACGCTGGCAGGTTAGTTTTTAAAATATTATTGATAAGCATTGTTTACCTCCAATGTTTTTGTTCACCCATTTTAAAGCCTCGAGCTGATCGAACAGTCCTATGTTGCCAGGATAGTCATCATCTCCTGTATGAGAAACAATCGTTAGGGTTAAGATAAGACAATATTACTCTATTTATAATCACACTAAATAATGATTGTGTAGAAGAGCTTTGAGTTTAATTATAGTTCAGATATATTATATATCATGACAGGCTGTAACCATAACTTTACAAGCCTAAGGGGATTTTATTGAGAGCCCCAGAAGTTGGGAGATTGGCGTCATGGGTACATGTAAAGTCCAGAAGAGTGCTCATTTGGGGATCAGGTGCACCTTGGAGATGAAGCATTATTTTGATTATTTTTTAATTTCTTATGTAAGGAGAATTGTTTTTCAGAGGTAGATCTCTCTGAAAATGAGGTTCGGTCGAACAAACCTCTTTTAGATTCTGGCCTGCTATAAAATCTTTAACAAATTCTTAATTTTTATTGGATGTTATTATATTTCCGGATTGCATTGGACAATAACATCCAATCAGAATTAAGAATTCGTTTGAGACTTCCAATCCAATCCAATCCAATCCAATCAGGTACCGTACTTTATAAAGCGCCTTTTTTTTTGCAGATACGAAGCGCTGCACTCCACATATTTAGGCACCTCATAACCCACAGGCAGTCATGATCATTGCCTAACCCAAGCACAGAACAAGTAAACAAATCAAAAGAAACAGTGACAAAATTCAGAATCATAAATAAATAATGCAAAAATAAATAAAATAAAAATAAAAATGAAGATAATTAATTAAAGAGGTGAGTTTTTAAGTTAGACCTAAAGACAGCCACAGATGGTGAAGATCGAATGTGCACTGGAAGGTTATTCTGGATGAGTTGCACCTCTCACGTAAAAGATTTGTTACCAATACGCTTGTTAACTCTAGGTTCATGAAAATTAATGTTCAAAGCTGATCTGGTACGAATTTTCTTTTTACGTACAAATAAAAATTCAGAGATGTATTGCTGGCATAGGTCAGACAATGCTTTGAATGCAAGGACCATTAATATGAAATACACCGTGAAGTTCACGGAGAAGATGTGATGTGTGAGTATGAGAGGATCGGGTGTTAAAAATTAAACGTGCAGCAAAATTCTGCAACTTCTGTATTTTAGAGAATCTGTTACAGTCAACTCAGAGTACAAAGAATTGCAGTGATCAATTCTTTATAAAACAAGTGCACGAACAGCTGCAACCACTTGCTTATAAGGGTCCTAGCATTAGGCCTAATAATAATAATAATAATAATAATAATAATAATAATAATAATAATGTATGCCTAATAACAATATGTCAATTTATATAATGTCCAGAAAGTCCATTAAAGTCCGTTATTAACACTAAAGGCCAACTCAGACAGCGTCGGCCGACGCAGCCCGACCCGATTTATCGTCGGGGACAGTCTTAAGCCGTCGTGAGAAATATTAAACCAAGGTAATTCAACAAAAGGACGCACATCTCGGGACATCAAAGGTTATAACTCTGGCATCGACATTCTAGGCGCACGTGCGTCCCTACACGCTGAACGTCACAAAAACTATAGCAACCAGACCATAAACCGTCAGCGTACGTGACGATTTACCCACGCGCGTGTTAGTTGCCATGTTAGTCGCGCGTCGTGCGGTGATTACAAAGGCTTAATGATATTTTGCACTAACATTAGACTGAAATATATTCTTCATTTCAACATTAATTTTACCAAAATTGTGGTGAATTGTCGTTCATGAGACTCACTTCGCAGAAAAAATTAATAAATATTCCGTATATACTCAAATGTTCGTCCTCGGCACCTTATGCCAACATTGTCAAAATGACAGATTAATGTTACATAAGAACATGAAATTTTATAAAAATCGTAAATTTTGAATTGCTATAACTTTTAATTTTCTTGGTCAATTTTCACAAATCAAATTGCAGTTTATAGAAGCATTTAACAAGCTCGCGGTAAAAAAAAATCAAATGTAACAGACATTGCGAAGTACCCAAAATTAATAAAATAAAAACTAACAGACTAATAATTGACGGCTGTACTCGCAACTAGTATCGGATTGTCGATGCCACAGTAAAGATCAAAGGACTGTACGCACGCGCTATGTTCGAGAGCGGAGATGTGCGTCCTTTTGTTGAATTACCTTGATTAAACCATAGAGCTATTAAACAACTAGAGTGCTGACAAGATGGCGGAACAATGCAGAGTTGTGTATGTGTACCATCCAAGATGGCTGCCGTAGGAAAGCGCCACCTTCA
>NW_022712725.1:916603-924327 GCF_011630105.1 Anneissia japonica
ATGGTACACACACACAGTTCTGCGTATTTCGAACATCGAATACATTGGGGTTAGCGCTCTAGTATTCTTATTATATCTCTATGGATTAAACACGTTTAATATTCTACTACGCGACTGCCCCTGACGCACACCATCGCGTCTGCGTTCAACTCACACAGTCCCGACGCGACAACAAATCGCGTCGGGCTGCGTCGGCCGACGCTGCCTGAGTTGGCCTTTAGGCTATTACGTCGCTAGTCTGTTATAGAGTTTTTTTGTTCAGCACGGCAATCCAAACTCAGTTGTCACAATCATTATATTGACAAATTTTAAACATAACAATTATATTATATAGGCCTATCAAGAATTACCCTACCTAATTTATTACCGTATCTTCCTATTTTAATCTGTAATTGTCACAATAATAATAATAATAATAATAATAATAATAATAATAATAATAATAATAATAATAATAATAATAATAATAATAATAATAATATTATACAGGAGTATCAAGAATTACCCTACATCTTCCTATTTTAATCTGTAAATAGAAGATTGCGTTGCTGGATAAATGATGTTTTATATTGAAAAAGGTATTTAAAGATGAACATATTTCGTCCGTACCTGTTGTAAGAAAACCATAAAAGTTGAGCCTGTAATTGATGGTTACTACAATGACGTCACCGGTGGCAGCTAATACCACCCCAGAGTAATCGTCTGTCGAGGCAGTGCCTGTTACGAAGCCGCCCCCGTGAATGAAGAACATGACAGCTGCATTGCGTGGCTATGAATAATAATAAATAGAAACCATAAATTTTAAAACAACTTTTGCCACGGACAGTTCGGAAGCCTGGTCTATGTGTATAGGCCTACCCTGGTTGCTGTTTTAATATTATACGCCTGTTGTATTTAGCTCATGGATGTAAATGTCCGTGTTCATTTTCATTCTGCATTTGTAATAAATGGAATGAATAAATTTGATGATTTATAAGAACATACACATTTAATAATTTATGTTTGCAAATTTTCTTTGATCACGCGCATTTATAGGCGTCTAAAAATAACCCAAGCCAAACCATTAATCCTGCATTCACATCGGATCCGAATCGAAATTCGGACGTTTACGATCGACTTCCTGGAAGGCTCTCGATGTGAAAATTCGGTGTTAATGCAAGTTAACTGAATAAATCAGATATCCGTTACCTTAGTTTGAGGTACAAAGATGTTTAAGTACAAGCAATCATCTTCACCCACAACTGTATAGTGTACACCAGACTGGATGCACCAAGAACTATATTTTGTAGCATTTAGTGTTCCTGACCAAGGTTCTTTCGGAAGGGGCTTTTCAAAGCGCAGATCACCGACCGGGGGCTCGGCGTATGGAATACCCTTGTAGACATCGATATACTTATTGACACCTATGTACGAATCTTCCGAAAAAAGAATCGTCTTTCCTGTAACATTTCCCAATGGTGTAGTTACGTGTGGGGATTGAGAGTAAACTAACGCAATGATACAAGAAAACGTAAGAGCGATGGTAGTTAGAGAACCCATGACTGTATGGACATGGCGTGTGAGGAAAGAATACAATACTTTCAATTCACATATTACCAGTACAAATGTTTGTTTAACCTTTTGTGTACTTTGCTCCCGGATTGCACACAAACAGGCCCATCCCTTTTAAAATCATGCCCTTAAAGTGGCTCCGGAAGAAAAACATTTTTTGATATGTTGTAGAACTGATTTTTCTAAGACAGAAAAAAGTTGTTTGACGAAAAACCGGGGAACGGTGAATGAGATACAGATTTTTTTAATATTTAAAAACTGGGGGAATAATGTGTGAAAATGTTTTTCCTCCGGAGCCTGACTTTAAAAACCCATGACTTAGCTTACAAAGTTTAATATTATTGATAACGCATTGTTGTCAAATGGCTAACCGTATGATTGTTTCTCTTCATGCCATTATTCCATAACGCCATATCCCTGACCGTTTCAAATTTGATGTAATTTTTATGATTTCCTTGCAATTCTTTTAATGGTACAGTGTATAATAGATATAGCCTATGCCGGTACAGTACCGCATCCCTCGAATGAACGCATGAATGATATACATTGTGTCTGTATTTAAAATTTTTCAATCTTTATATATTTAAAGTCGAAGGTATATCCTGGTTCCCGACCCCTTTATGTTCACTTGGATAGGCTTATCTTCATCCACACGAATGGACACCTTATTCGAAGCAAGAAATCAAGTTATCTTTACCCGGTACAGCTCGTATATTTTATTTGTGTGGTAAACTTTTTAACCAATGTTTGCATTGCCAGGGAGAAGGTAAAAATGGTTTTAGAAAGTATGGTGCAAAGTTTAATTTAGTTGAGGGTAAAATTTAAATTGTTCATTGGTCGTAGTGTCCTTGATTTAAATGGATGTGTCAGTGTAATCAGAGTTGTTACCTCTAGTACTAGTAGTTGCAGTTAGTCGGCGGCGACATACAGTAAGCGCTCTGGGTAAACTAGTTCTACTGAGTTGCTTGTAGTTGTGGGATCGCGAGTGAAAGTCTACATAAGCGCGCTGGCAACTAGTTGACGGTCAGTTGGGTTATGTTGAGTCGATTTACTGGGCGACATAAGCGGTACCCTGACCGAGGGTCTGATTCAGACCCCCTGTCGGACATGTTATGTTCCCTCCAATTAATGAATTCCTCTATTTAAAGTCCAAAGACCATGGTTTTGGTGGACCCAACTGAAAATGTTCCCTCCAAAAGATGTTAATGCAATGTTTTCTATAATAAATTGTGTTATGACTGAAACATAAAAATATTAGCCAAAAGCCATATCGTAAGATAATGTTTTAAATGTGTGTTTTGTGTATTATGACGATAATGTTAATTAATGGTGATGTTAGTAATATTTTAATGGAAAGTTGGTTAAAACAAGTATAGGACTTGTTCTAAAATATTTAATTCATTATTTCCATCTAAGAGAAATCTTAATTCGTGGCAGTCTGTAATTATAGGGATTCTATTAGATTACTTTTAAAATATACAGGACTAGAGATAATTTTAGTGCAGTTTTTTTTTTTTTTTGGTTCTTTTAAATATAAATACAGACATCAAAATATTAGGCATACATTAAAGCCGATGTTTTAGTGCCACAGTGCTCTATTGGATACCGATCCGATAGTGGGACTAACGCAGGAATTTGATGTTAAATGGATATTTTGCCTGGATAGTGTGTGGCTACCAAAGAATGGTTAAGAGAATCAACAGCATAGGCCTACAGTAATCCATTCTAAAACACTTAGAATAAAACATTCAAACATACTAATCATCGTTTCTTTTATTTCAGAATCTGTGTCCATATGGTAATTGTATAACAACCAAAAAAGAGAAAATTATATATTATTTATAATACAGGTACCATCGTACCATAATGTACATGAAACACAATAACAATTTACTGTACACGATAGAGATTTAATACAGCAATTTCTTACAATTTTTGTTCAACTTTTTTTCTAAAAAATTATCGACAATTCATTACTAACTCATTTTCAGACTTTACGATTCTACACCTAAAGAAATATACTGATTTCCTCAGAAATTCATAAAGGAGGGTCTACCTCAACAAACATATCACTGGCACTACAACTTCTGGGTCTCCCTTTACTGTAGCATACTCTGAGTGAGGTTTATCTAATGTATCATATTATGCTTTTGTCGACCCAACTGAAAATTTCCCCTTCAAATATAAAATACATTAAAATTCATAGTGGACTTTAATGCATTTTAAATGATCATATGGATGACTATATAGGCCTACATAAAAATATTGATGATATTTTAATCGTGTATAGGCCTACAGTGCCCTATATTGAATACCGGTAGGCCACTATAGTTTTGGTAGGACCATATAACGGTTTAGTTTGATTGTTATGGAGATTCGGGTAGAGCAAGCACAGATTCCAAGAAGTTGTTTAAGAACAAACAACATCAGTTCTTATTAACTCGGTGGTCAATATCCAAAAGAGGTACAGTATTTAAAGACTACTTTTAGTGGCGGTCTTTAATTAGAGGAATTCTAATTAAAGACCAAAGCTAAAGACCACTAAATCGCCGGTCCCAAAAGTGTCTTTGATTGGAAGAAGACCTGTATTATTCAGTACATTTCAGCCTGCCTGGCGATAACCGATTATGCAAAATCTAGCGTACGCCCTCAAGTTGCCCAAATTTCTCGACCAAACAGCGCCGCGCAGCGGCTAGCGGCGCTATACGATCTTTGTTGATACGACGGGAGGCCTGTGATACCTACCGTCCACGCTCGAGTTGAGTCAGTCAGCAGCCCCTTGAGAGAGTTGGACAGATTGATGGATGGAGAACCTAAATGGTAATTTCGAAATGTACAGGGGTATTATGATTTCTAAATAACTTCAGTTTTCTTGTTTCCATTTTCTTGATATTTTATAAGTTGACTTCAGATAGTCACATGATAGGTCCTGATAAGAAGCACATAATTATTTATTTTTTGGGGCACTTGTTATTGTTCGTTCCGCTTTGTATTTTTCTCGGTCGCGGGAAAAACGCAACAAGAATGCACTCCATGGGTAACTATAGTTAATCAGTATCACTACCACCACGGCCTAGACCCTAGGCTGGACTAGATAAATATTTCGTCGTAAGAGTGCCGTATGTTTATAATTGACTGATTTGCCATGGCCCGAGGAAAAGGTTAGACCATATCCCAGTCTTAGAAATGTAGGTCTAGCCTATGCAGTGTTCTGACAAGACATTCATTCAATGACGAAAATGTCAACAATGAATCATTCACACAGACAGCAGTGTCTCGGAATAGGCTAGGCCTTGGCCTGCTGTAGGCGAAGAGGCCTACAGTAGCTAGGCCTTGGGATGTTGGCGGCATTTTATTTGATGATGCAATTTACCGTACCTTTAGCAAACGGAAGATAAGATATGGTAATGTGATCTCTAGACACAGCGTTTCTTCAATCTACATGTAACGTTAATAATAGGCCTATTAATTTTTTTTTTGAAGCCCCTAAATTGTCATACATATTTATCATTTTCCAAAGATTTTGAGCGACGCCTAACATTTTGCTCTCGTCGGTGACATCATCCCCCTCCTGTGGCACCTCAGAATCCCCCCCCCCCCTCGTCAGGCAAATTTTTGCGCAACCTCCGCCTAGGTACTGTAGCTGGCTTACTTAGCTGGGTTTTATTATTCCAAGTTTAAATCTGATAATGATATCTTACTGTCATGTTTTTACATTTTATATTTTTCCTTAAACCATGTAGAAGTATTTTAAATTTAAAAAATTAAATTTCACTAATTACATTATTTAATTTACATGTAGATCGGAAGAGATGTGGGGAGTGGTTGCCATGAACCTGCCGATTGGCAGATCACTTGATGATGATGATGAATTTGTAAATTGTACCAAAATTTTATTTTTGTTTATTCTATTTCAGATGATAAGTCATTTGTCACAATGACTGCAGATTCAAGTTTTGGAGACTCAAGCTTTGAACAAAGTAAGATCAAACACTAGAAATCCATGCATCATACACACAAAGCTTTCTTACTAATGTTTTTTGCATGTCTATTTGGGTGAGTAGAAAGAGAATGTGATTATAAATTGACTTACTGTAATTGCAACTTGGAATAACTGAAAAGTCTAACAATATTCTGGTATGGTAATCAAAATCTTCTACTGTTTATCTATTTTTCCCTCTTCTCCTTTTCAATGTTCACTGGCTTCACATAAAGTGCATAAATTACTCACGGTGTCTGCAGATATCACTACTTCCCTTTCCTAAAGGTACAGTACATAGCATTACATCACCATCATCAGTTGAAGTGCTGGAATGTGTGTGGCTTTGCAGATCGCACATTGTGAGATCCGTGTGCAGTGACGTATCTAGGAGCCTTGAAATTGGGAGAGGGGTGCTGATGGGGGAATGAAGGACATATTGGGGGGGGGGGGTGGAGGGGGGGTTGGATGATTAGGAGAGGGGTGCTACAGTATTTCACAAAATAAGGTGATTTTAGTTGATTTTTAACTACTTAAGCATGATTTTTGGAGGACAAGGGGTGGGGCGGTGCAAGTATTTTGGGGGGTTGTGCACCCACCACCTAGATACACCACTGGAGGTGTTTGTGACGAATGAATGATGTACAGTATTGGGTATTATTTGAACATTATTAGCTAGGCAAATAGTACAGTATGTCAGTGATAAATAGACAGAGGGTTCCACTTTGGAAGAGACTAGTCATTTATAGCCATATCAAACAATGAATGAATCCTGGCCCAATATTTTGGCATAGCCCTAGGCCTTAGCCTCTTTGCTTGGCAGCATAACAGTATACAGTAACAAGTCTGAAGTTCTCAACCCCCTAAAATCCCAAGTGTTAGTCTAAGAGAAGCCTAAGTTAATACTGAATATACTCAAAATTACCATGCATTACAATCCGACCAAAATTCATATACAGTACCTGTGAATACATATGCAACCATAGATTTACGCAATCTTATGTAGCACCATCGCTGTTAGGTACTTCCCCCAATCGGTAATGGTGCATTGCCATTTACCGTACCTTTAGGAAATGGAAGTAGCGATACAGTACCGTGTATCTAGACCAGGCCCGTAGCCAGGTCATTTCAAGGGGGGGGTTCTCTGGGCGTGGGGTGCAGGGGCCTGCCTAAGGGCCCCGGTGGGGTCGGGGGCGAAGCCCCCGAAGCCAGAGCACCTTTTGTGTTTAATGGGTCTATATAATGTTATAAAAGCAGTTATGTTTTGAAAAAGATCTATGTAATAAAAAGGTGGTAATATAATAAAATTATAAAATATTTCGTGAGTGGATTTACCGTACGATTAAAAATCGTAATGGTACCGCATCGTGAGTGGATTTCCCGTACGATTAAAAATCGTAACGGTACCGCATCGTGAGTGGATTTCCCGTACGAATAAACATCGTAACGGTACAGGAGTTCGTGCTTCGAACAGGTCATTCCATTCATAGAAGAAACCTTTTGATGGAGAAAGTGTACTTTTTTAGCAAAGGTTTGCCTAGGTCGAAACTAACTCCGGCTATATAAAAATTGATTAGAATATTGAAAATGTTATTCGTGTTAATGAATAGATAAAGATTACTAGGCCTAATATGTTCATTTTTATTGATCTAATCTACGTGTATTTACTTTCATAGTTTATATTTAAATATTTAAAATTGTTTATAAATTTATCTAAAATACTATATGAAATAATGTCATCATTAAAATTTAACTATATGAAATAATGTAATCATTAAAATTTATGATAATAATTGATATTTAAATAATGCAAAAGATTGAAACGTTAAATACAGACACAAAGTATACATAGACCTATTTCTAGGTTACAGAAAATATGTAAATCTGTATTAAAATGATATAAATTTATATATATGTATATATATATATATATATACATATATATATATATATATATATAGAAATATGCGTAAATATGTATTTAGTATAAAAAGTTAAATTTAAACGAAAATATGGAAGAAGCATAGGAAGAAAGAAGAATAGGAAAAAAATGAAAAATGAACATTAATAATCATTTTTTCATTATTGCATCTCGTTTTTGTGAAAATAACCCACCTTAAAGGAATATATGTCGTTTTCCTCTTTGCCACAGTGGACGAAAAAAGTCAGTTATTCTACGACGTTTCGTAATTCT
>NW_022712725.1:926115-951107 GCF_011630105.1 Anneissia japonica
TAGATGAGCAGCCCTTGAGAGAGTTGGACAGATTGATGGATGGAGAACCTAAATGGTAATTTCGAAATGTACAGGGGTATTATGATTTTTAAATCACTTCAGTTTTCTTGTTTCCATTTTCTAGATATTTTATAAGTTGACTTCAGATAGTCACATGATAGGTCCTGATAAGAAGCACATAATTATTTATTTTTGGGGGCACTTGTTATTGTTCGTTCCGCTTTGTATTTTTCTCGGTCGCGGGAAAAACGCAACAAGAATGCACTCCATGGGTAACTATAGTTAATCAGTATCACTACCACCACGGCCTAGACCCTAGGCTGGACTAGATAGGTATTTCGTCGTAAGAGTGCCGTATGTTTATAATTGACTGATTTGCCATGGCCCGAGGTAAAGGTTAGACCATATCCCAGTCTTAGAAATGTAGGTCTAACCTATGCAGTGTTCTGACAAGACATTCATTCAATGACGAAAATGTCAACAATGAATCATTCACACGGACAGCAGTGTCTCGGAATAGGCTAGGCCTTGGCCTACTGTAGGCGAAGAGGCCTAGTACAGTAGCTAGGCCTTGAGATGTTGGCGGCATTTTATTTGATGATGCAATTTACCGTACCTTTAGCAAACGGAAGATAAGATGGTAATGTGATCTCTAGACACAGCGTTTCTTCAATCTACATATAACATTAATAATAGGCCTATTAATATGTCTTTGAAACCCCTAAATTGTCATACATATTTATCATTTTCCAAAGATCTTGAGCGACGCCTAACACTTTGCTCTCGTCGGGGACATCATCCCTCTCCTCTGGCACCTCAGACCCCCCCGTCAGGCAAATTTTGGCGCAACCTCCGCCTAGGTACTGTAGCTGGCTTACTTAGCTGGGTTTTATTATTCCAAGTTTAAATCTGATAATGATATCTTACTGTCATGTTTTTACATTTTATATATAGTTTCCTTAAACCATGTAGAAGTATTTTAAATTTTAAAAATTAAATTTCACTAATAACATTATTTAATTTACATCGGATTTAGATCGGAAGAGATGTGGGGAGTGGTTGCCATGAACCTGCCGATTGGCAGATCACTTGATGATGATGATGATGATGAATTTGTAAATTGTACCAAAATTTTATTTTTGTTTATTCTATTTCAGATGATAAGTCATTTGTCACAATGACTGCAGATTCAAGTTTTGCAGACTCGAGCTTTGAACAAAGTAAGATCAAACACTAGAAATCCATGCATCATACACACAAAGCTTTCTTACTAATGTTTTTTGCATGTCTATTTGGGTGAGTAGAAAGAGAATGTGATTATAAATTAACTTACTGTAATTGCAACTTGGAATAACTGAAAAGTCTAACAATATTCTGGTATGGTAATCAAAATCTTCTACTGTTTATCTATTTTTCCCTCTTCTCCTTTTCAATGTTCACTGGCTTCACATTAAGTGCATAAAGTACTCACGGTGTCTGCAGATATCACTACTTCCCTTTCCTAAAGGTACAGTACATAGCATTACATCACCATCATCAGTTGAAGCGCTGGAATGTGTGTGGCGTTGCAGATCGCACATGGTGAGATCCGTGTGCAGAGACGTATCTAGGAGCCTTGAAATTGGGGGAGGGGGTGCTGATGGGGAATGAAGGGTTGGATGATTAAGAGAGGGGTGCTACAGTATTTCACAAAATAAGGTGATTTTAGTTGATTTTTAACTACTTAAGCGTGATTTTTGGAGGACAAGGGGTGGGGTGGCGCAAGTATTTTGGGGGGTTGTGCACCCACCACCTGTGGGGTGGCGCAAGTATTTTGGGGGGTTGTGCACCCACCACCTAGATACGCCACTGGCGGTGTTTGTGACGAATGAATGATGTACAGTATTGGGTATTATTTGAACATTATTAGCTAGGCAAAAAGTACAGTATGTCAGTGATAAATAGACAGATGGTTCCACTTTGGAAGAGACTAGTCATTTATAGCCATATCAAACAATGAATGAATCCTGGCCCAATGTTTTGGCATAGCCCTAGGCCTTAGCCTCTTCGCTTGGCAGCATAACAGTATACAGTAACAAGTCTGAAGTTCTCAACCCCCTAAAATCCCAAGTGTTAGTCTAAGAGAAGCCTAAGTTAATACTGAATATACTCAAAATTACCATGCATTACAATCCGACCAAAATTCATATACAGTACCTGTGAATACATATGCAACCATAGACTTACGCAATCTTATGTAGCACCATCGCTGTTAGGTACTTCCCCCAATCGGTAATGGTGCATTGCCATTTACCGTACCTTTAGGAAACGGAAGTAGCGATACAGTACCGTGTATCTAGACACAGTGAAAATTACAACTATGTACTTTAGCCCAGTGATTACGATTTTACCAATCAAATATAGAGTGAATGTTGGTTGACAATGAACCCTAGAATTAGGCCTAGGACTACTGAGTAATAAAATGACTGACTGACTGACCTTGATTTCAAATGTCACTCAGCTTGATCAACACAACTTGTTTTGGCCTAAATCAGTATGCTAAATATGCATACACAATGCTGCCTTGTGTAGGTACAGGGGATGCTAGTCAGTTTTTTTTTCCAAGCAGGCTATACCACTAGAGTGAATCTTTGTGTAATTTATATACTTTGATTATTGTTTCTTCAACCACTTTGTCAACAGGCTTCACTGAAGCAGATGTGAAAGTAGAAGTACAATCTTTGTCTCGACAGAACAGTCTGCCACGCAATGGCAGTTCATCCTCCCTCCAGCTAACAGGTCAGTCAGCTTACAATACAACCTAAGTGGAACGTCTATCATCAATAAACCACAGGCTACCACCACCTACAGATTTCTTACCCACTTTTGTTATTTATTCGTCTTCTGCATTTCAGATAAGTGGATGCACTACTTCTGCTTGCTAGGGTTTTTTTTAGCCTTTCTACAAGCAAAGCTAGAGCATCCCTATACAAATAGCCTCTGGGTTTATTGGATTATCCTGGATGACAAAACCCCATTACATCTTGATTTTAGATGAAATCCCCACCAAATCTATTTGTTTATTAAAGTTAAATATGTTGCATTTTTATTTCCATTATGCAATGGTTTGCATGATGTTGATTTAGCATGTTGACATGTGAATTCAAACTACTAATTTCTGTTATGCCACCATTACAGTAAACCATTGTACATGGAATGCTTGCAAAAGTAGGATTTAGAATATAGCAATGTTGGTACTATAACAATAGGAATGTTATCCAACACCTTGTATGCTACTTTATGAAATAAATACCCCATTATTACCTTTAAATATTGCCATTGTTTGTAAATAATGGTAGTTCGGCTCTACTACCATTCTATACTCTACAACCTACCCTAGTCACGTGTAGTCTTAAGTACTACCGTACTTGATTTTGCAGATGAAGATGATGATGGTGAACAGAACTCCTACGTGAGTCCAAGAGATCGTCGGCGAAGCGCACATACAGCTGCTGAGCAGAAGAGGAGGGATGCCATTAAGGTATGTAAGGCTCAGTAAATGGACGTCTTTCATTTCTGTGTGCAAATGCAACAATTGAAAAATAACAATAGTAACTATTAGCACAAGTGCCTGTGGTAACTAAGGGGGTATCATTGCAAGTTCCAACCCTCTCAGGCTGGAGGCCTTCTTGGAAAAGGATTCTCAATGTCTTTGGTTAAGTTGTAGCTTCCTAACTGCCATATCCTATGGATGGAACCCTAATCTAGTTCCAAAAATACCCATTCAGTAACACCTAACAACAAATTGATGGGGAAATGATTACATTGAGAAAACATACTTATTTTCATATAACAATGTATGAGTGTACTCTTACAAAATATCCTTGTAATTTCAGCGAGGTTATGAAGATCTCCAAAGTATTGTTCCAACCTGTCATCAGTCAGATCCGCTTGGTTCCAGCAAGCTCTCCAAAGCAACTGTGTTACAGCGATGTAAGCATGAAATATTCATTTATAAAACTAAAGATAATTTATAATTGATTTACTTGTTGAGTTGATTTTTGTTTGTTATAAACAATTTGTATGTATTCACTTTCTTTGCCTAGCAATTGACTACATTCAACATCTGGTAAAGAAGCGAAAGGAGCAAGATGATGACATCGAGGCCCTTCGTAAGGAAGTTATGGCCCTGAAAATCATGAAGACGTAAGTTCTTATCTAAAAATTATATACAGTAATAACATAGATTTAATGTGCAGTTAAACTAAATGGAAGCGTGCTGGAATACAGCTCATAATAAGAATATGTAACACCAGTGTTAATAAATGCTGTCTTTCATTTCTTTAGCAACTACGAACAGATTGTAAAAGCTCACCAGAGCCAACCAGGCCAGGGACAGAACCAGGTGTCAGATCATGTCAAGTTTAATGTAGTAAGTGTCTTAGGTTTTGTACCCTAAAGTGGTATGGTAAATAAAAACAATATAGTTTATAAAACATACATCATAAATCAGGCAAGACTTTGTTTAGCGAACCTAACACCTGCCAATAATGATGATTTCAAATACAAATAAAATTTTATTTTTGGCCATTTAATGCACATGCCCCCCCCCCCAAAAAATAAGTGTGTTTCTTTATGAAACAAGGTATAAAAAAAGTTTCACCTACCAATTAATTCATCCTACTACATTAGTGTTGTTTACCATAGGAATGTGGCAAACAAAATAGCAATATTGCTAAGAAGTATTAATGTTTTTGAGATGTATTTATGCAATATTCATTAGTATTTTTTCTGTTCTCCTTATAGTTCAAAGCAATAATGGATGCCCAGTTTCAAACATTTAACCAATCCATTTCTGTAGCTAGCTTCGCTGAACTTTCTGCCTGTGTCTTCAGTTGGCTGGAAGAGTATTGCAAACCCCAGGTTGGCTAAGATGATGCTATTATTATACTTCAGAAAACTATAATCAAGCAATTGTATCATATAATTTTATCAAGCAATGAAAAATTCCTTTATTTCAGTTGTATGAAAAAAATGTCTGGCAGTACTGTAATATACACTATAAAAATCCCCAACCATAACCCATTACTATACTAATTGGGTACTTCCCCTAACTGGTTCTTGAAGGACGATACACAGGAAAACCAACCAGCTGTCTGAAAAGATGGACTTTTCTAGATACTTCATAGTTGGATAAAGATAAATTAAAACATGTGAAAGAAGTTAAATGAGGCTAAGGCAAAATTAAATATTATTCTACAATTATTTTTAAAATTATCTATTCCTTCTATTTTCAGACCCTCAAAGAATTAGTGGTTGGTGTACTGGGCCAGATGGGTAATCAGCTGAGATGATTACCTGTCATGTGACACAGGGAGCCATTAAGATGATCAGGTGGTGGAGGTATTATCACAAAATGTTCAGGGTTTTTAACCAGGAAATGTCTTTATCTCATCAGAAACATGTAAAAAACATATATATTTGATTGATTAGACCAACAAAAGTACAGTTAGATTTGGGAACTAATTCTACGGTTTATGTCCTCTTTAAGCAGCATAAATGAATTTTGGGCTCCTCCTTGGGGATAATAACTCTTGGCAAAAAAAACCCACAGATTTTCAAGATTGTGACCCGGTCAGAAACATTTTTGGAGGCTTATACTGACTAGTTAGGTGCATAACATAAAATAATTTTTTTTTTTCATTATGATTTTCTCCCTAGTAGTATTCCCTATGCATATAAGCTGCTTCCTCTCCACAGGTTTTGCCTATTAGTTTTAAATTATTTCTGTCAACATAATCATCATAGGATCGTTAATTCCAGACAAAAATGTTAAAATCATGAAGAAATGTTGAAGACATTAATAAATTTGTTATCAGTGAATAGTATAGTGTAGTTATAATTTTATGTCGTATATGAAGTCGCTGGGTATTTTGAGGAGCCTATGCAAAGTTCTAGTACAGCCTTAATGCTGCTAAAACATTTATTGTTAGTACAATAACTTTCTCTACAAATTAGAACTGTCTGCTTCCTCTCCACACTTTTTTGCATACTAATTGAAGACAATGATTTTTATCAATGAATTTAATGTATTAATGTATTGTTAGATTTTTAGTCAGAATAAAATAGTCTGTGAATAAAATTAAGTTCTTCTGTTTTGCAATGATGTAAATTATATAACAAGAATCATGTTACTATTGCATGATTAATGTTTTCTCTTTAATAAACTTGAAAGAAAATTTGAGTTGCAAATTATTATTTTTTTATGTACAGTATATATTATTGTCTCTTAGCTACAGCCTCACAAATAATGAAATATGATGTTCTGGGGAATGAACAATAAATGTATACATAAAGTTAAAAAACTCATAGTTCAGAATTCAACATTTGTTTATTCCTTAACTGTAAAATTCTAAATATAAAACACTTGTTCCTTACATTATCAAGTACAATACTAAACCGATTGGAGTGCCAGATGCTTTCCATCCAAGTGTATAGAATTTTAGACTTTTATGTTAATTGTACAAAACTGGTGTAAAAAAAATATCAAGCCAAATTTGATCATATCAAAATACTGTCTAACTTTAAAATGGTATTAATTAGTACAATATGAAACTAGATAATTTTTGTTTGCAAGACAAACTACTTTTTGGCACATACAGAATTTATTTTTTGTGAGAACTGATCTTAAGAAGCAAGATAAATATGGGTGTAATAGAGTGCTAGTTAGTTAAATCAAAGAGTATAAAACTGCAAGAGGTCCAACTGTCGTGGTTTCATTGCCTTAAAAGATTTTCGATGATCGAATGTGTGCTGCATGCATGTTCGAGTTTCGAACTCTATTCAAATTCGAATAGAGCACCCTTATTTTGTGGCAGTACTTTTTTAACGTTCCATTGGATGCATACAAAATCATAGCAGTCGGACCTCTTGCAGTTTTATACTCTGGTGAAATACTGTGCACTACCACCAAGAAAGGGGAGGGGGATCAGAGAGGGCCCACTGGACAAAACAATTAAAAATATAATGGGAAAAAATGTTTTGAACAACATTCACATAGTCAATATGGTAATTATCTAGTACATATATACTCTGAGACATCTATATATATAGTTGTCTCAGATATGAAGTGCACCCTCGAACAATTTCATTTTTATCTTTTATCATTGGTTTAATTGAATTTCTTTTGATCAACTTGCCTAAATGAGTTTATATTCTACTTACATAATGGATTTTTCAAGATGATGACATCATCTACTCTCTGTTCTTATGTCTAATGGTCTGAACTAGACATCTAATTACATAAAATGCCGTAGCTTCTGACCCTGGACCCTGCTGGGTGCATCCGCCAGCCACTTACTGTGCTCTTAGGGCCCTGGCAGCTTCACTGCCCCTAGGGCCCAGAGCCACTTTTGGAGGCCCTGGCGAAATACTGTACAAGGTGAACTGCTTAAAGCGTAATTGTTTTTACACAGGAAATTTCTAGTGGAGGGACAACTGAGGATGTGCAAGTTTTCTTGGGGGTGTGTGCAGACTTCCTTTTCCCTTTAGATATGCCACTGCTAACAAGGCATCATCAAGGTGCAAGAAGCTTCAGGGCTTGTACTGCTGGAACCACCTCTTGCATTGATGACACACCTGAAATTTGAAAAGGAGAGCTTTACCACAAATGTAAATTACACAAAAAATTAGATAAATGAACTAAAAACAGCCAACATTCTAACACTGGATTATTAATCAGATTTTCCCACTACAGTATAAGCATTTTTTTTTAAACAATGTCACTGTTTTTTACTAGGAATACATAATATAGCTTATCATCAATAATGAGAAAGATCTCTTGAGCATTTTGAGCAATTGATCATTCAGTTTAGTTCTTCAAGTATAAGCACATGAAATTAGGCCAATTCTTGGGGTATTTGAAAAAGGTTGTAACTTGCCTAGCGTTTCCATCAATCTGTTCATGGTAGCTTCAAAAGCTGGGAAAAACCTCTCGTACTCCTTTAGTCTAACGATGACACTGAAAATATAATGTACCAAGTGGTTTATATACAGTACTCTCAATTTCAGTATAAGACTTAAATGTATACTTAATTGGGTCATTTTATGATGAGCCTATACTGTACTGATTTATAATTTAATAAAGCAAATCACTTGAAATGAACCAACTACGGCTTTGTTGAGCCTAAGATTTCTAGGCTAGGGTTTTGCCAGGCCTATTTGCTAGGCCTATTTGCCAGGCCTATTTGCTAGGCCTATTTGCTAGGGTTTTGCCAGGCCTATTTGCCACAAGCTGGGAGACTTCTAATTTTGTTTCTTCTTATTCTAACTTAATATACTATTTCTCTGTTCTGACATTTTAAACATTGGCTGACACTGCATCATTGAAAGGAAATAGTAGGCGTCCATGAAATGAATAGAGGTCAATCAAATCAATAAATTAGTGCCAAGAATAGGGTAATTGCACTGAAGGCCAAATAATGCTTTTACAAGTGGCTTATTTCATTATATAGACTTTTATAAAAAAAAAATGTAGCAGAACATGCTACACCCTTAAATAGCACTATATAAACATATATATTATTGAAACATTTTATAAAATAATGGTAATAACACAAATACTGCCTCCTCAGTTAATTTTTCCATAAAAATACGGTGGAAGAGGACAATGATTTTTGATCATGCTTTATAGGTCTTGAGAAAATTGCTGAATCTAATGTGGCTTCTTCTTGTTCCCTCTGCTGTCTGTTGTCGCTACAGAGTTTCCATTCAGTGCAATCTTTGTACTGCATAGCTGTCCCCAACGCGATCTGGAACACTCCTTGATTCAAATGACCAATCAGTGTCAGCCAAAGGAGACAGCAATTGCATGTAGCGATTTTTATAGAAACCAGGCTTTATCTGCACCATTTTACACATGTAACTTGGGAATTTGTACCTGTCATACACTGTACATAAATCTGTGTTGCAGCTGTCAACATGATTTTTATTAGAAAGGGTGGTTCCAGGTTCTCCTAGAAGGTTAGCTCTCTTATATAAATGAAATAATAATGGGAAAAATCCAACCCTGTAGAACACTACTACAGTACTATGATAATTGATTTGGGCACAGGTCTTAAACTTGTGGTGTTTGGCTGTTCCAAGGCAAAAAAATTTAACTTGACAAAAACATAAAAGCAATTACGTCGTTTTGGCATGGGTAAGCCGTGTTAGGCAAGACTTTTTTATGCCTTGTTGCGCAAACTTAAAGATCGTCAGGGCAAAAAAAATATAAAAACAAAAATTTGTTTTCTTATTTAGCAAATGGTTTTGCCAAAAACATTCAGAAGGAGGAGAAATTAAAAATAAAATGTTATTGTCTAATTTATACAGTGTAGTAATGGGATGGTTAAATGCTTTAAATTTATATAATTAAGAAGAAATATACATATCTTATTTTTTGAGATTTTGAGGCAGTGTCGGGCATAAAAAAATAAAAAAGAAAAATTTTACTTTATTTGAAATCATAAACGTTCGCGGGCTGCGGGTTTACAAAACAAGGAATTAAAAAACTCTTGTCTTATCAAAGAACTTCCAAATTTTACATCGCAAGTCTTACTTGCTAAGGTCTTGTTCCTGAAGCAGCTGGCTAAGTTGTTGATAAGTTGTACTCCTCTGAAGTTCACACAACCGACCAACAGCATTCACAACTGCAGTGGACTTCTTACTTTCATCTGTCATAACAAATATGTAACAATAAAAGAAAATGCCTATTAATACATTAAAATGTCTAAATTTTTTTATGTGAGCCACCATTAACTCTTTGGATTTCACACAATTTACCAATAGCATTTACCACTACTTTGGACTTGTTTCTTTCACTTGCCATAAATATATATGGTAGTTTAAACATCTGACTTGAGACACAACAGAAATAATGTTAAAAATTATTTAAATCTTTAACTCAAGTGTCAATCCTATATGTTGGCATATTTGTTTCATGTTATCCAGCAATATTCCTGCCACATCTATTGAAAAACATCCTGAATTATCAAACTCATGATTAGCTTTGATGCAGCGCTTAATCACACACTTTTATAGTAGTATTACAGGGGTGGAGAAGTGGAACTGTTTTGGAGAAAATCCATGGTATTGCAAGATTTGAAGCCATGGACCATGGGAATGGAAGGCAACTATCAACATACACCTCAATTCTGAATGTTCTATATTGTTTAAAATTTTTAAGTTGTAAAAGAATGAAAACTCACTAAGTCCTAAAAGCTCTTTTAATGTGTGCATCACATTATGGGTTTCACCAAGCTTCATGTAGATTTCATTCATACGTGGGAAGACACCCTCTATAGTTTTAACATCAAAGAGTTTCTGTAGGTGCTCAACGATACGTGCATACTCCACATGTTCGACGATGGGACATGCATTCTTCATTCCGACAGGTAAGCTTGGGTCCAATTTCCTGGGTTTGTTGGATGATTGTAGGAGTGTTCTCAGTTTTGGTAAGGCACTTTTGTATGTTCGCTCACACCACGCCTCATGAACTGAGTTAGGTGTATTAGGTACAGTTTGCTTTGTTGGTTCAGCTTCATGCATTAGAGAAATTACCTCTTCAGCAAACTAAAGAAAAACAAGTCAGAACAAAAAAAATTTATCAGCAATAGCCTCTTACAAGACTGGAAATAATCTAGTTTTATGTAACACACCCAAATATGGTCATAATGATACCACATCATGACTATATATAGGCATACAACAGTATCTTTTGTCAAAGAAAATTTGATAGTATGGACAGAGCTTTAGTAATAATTGATGAAGTGTGATGGAGAAGAATGTAAACAGATTGAACTGTTTCTCCATTATTTGTTTATTTATGATGTACTGTCTTTGCCTCTATGCTGTTTAGTTATTTGTTTGTTTAACCAGGGGGGGGTTTAGAGAATACCCACATCTTGTGTTGGGTTCTCAGCCCATGGTGTATTCTTGGCACCCCTCTGGCCATTTTCTGATTTGTAATTCTTGTGCCGAATATGCAATAAATAAATAAATACTTGATAGGGCAGAGGTAGAGCAAATAAGAGAAGGGAGGAATGTGGAAGGATGACAATGAGAGCAAGAAGGAATGCAGATAAAGGAGCATTCTTAGTCACCACCATTCACCTGAAGCTTTAAATCATTGACTAAAAACTGTGCAAGAAAAGATCTGAGATGCTTTCTTTAGAGAAGAAGTATTGAAGACCTATAATGAAAAGTCTTTTTTACCTTTCTTAATTTTATATTATTCTTCCCAGCATTTTTAAGTTCATGTATCTTAATTAATGCTTGTTTTTCTTCCTCAACTTTTAATGCTGTAAACAAATTCTGAGATAAAAACAAAGAACAAATAATATATAATATTAGTATCAGTCCTTATGAAAATACTGCTACTTTATTCAAGATTACTAAATTCACATAAAAATAAAAACATGATACAATAGTTTTTATTCAACTGACAGAAATAAATATTTCCTGATGACCACAATGAAAAAATTAGTCACAAAATAGTATTTTTGTGAATTAATGTCACTGACATTTAATAATCATACTAAAAAACCTTGTAATGTACCAATTCCAAAAAAGAATGATCAAAGGCGCAGTGTATGTTAAGAAGGCAAGCTATTAAAGAAATGAGTTCAGATTTAAAATAATAATAGAGGTACATGACCTAATGGAAGAAGGTAGATCTTTCCAAAGGGACGAAGCACCAGATATAAATGTTCTTTGGCCATATGAAATTTCGGAACAGTGAGAAGATTTTGCAAGAATATCGAGAGGCGCCGAGTGGGCAAGTAGAGATCAGTAAGATCTGCTAAGCCTTGTCCCTTGGATATTGTTGGTAACGTCACAAGATGACCACCACTACAGAGCCATACAGCTGTGTGTTTGTAGGATGCGTGCTTATCTATATCCCTTTACCTGCACAATGGATTCCTGGGTGTGCAGCTCAGCAAGTGTGTCTTCATCTGGGGCACAAGTTTTAGTTATTGCCAGCTCAAGTTGTCTCAGTCTATCCTTCATCTTTTCTGCATGTTTCCTTTGAGTTCTGACAGGGAAAATAAATCACAATTTCTCACTAGGCTATCTTAAAATAGTCAAGCACCAGGATTGTGTCTATCATCAATACAACAAAATTCAAACCTTATTTTAAGAATTTGTTCAAGTGTGTACACATCAGCCCGAAGAGACTTGAGGATGAGTGTTACCTCTTTGTTAACCACAGCCTAGAATAAAACGAGAAAACAACAATAAATGAATTAAATTAGATGCTGGGAAGAATGATGTCAAATTAGAAGAATGAATGTTTAATCAACAGTACTGTACAGCATTACAGCATTTTTTCAGTTTTGGTAATACAACACTACCTACAGAAAAAAATAAAACGATTAAACATATAAGATTTATATGCGTGTGTCATCTAGGTCAAAGTTATTTCTATTATATACACAGCAATAATATATATGGGCTATTTGACCATTTGGTACACTCAGAAGGCTGTCTCTTATACACATCTAGATGTGTATAAGAGACAGCTATAATGGTGTCGGGTCAAAACTCGTGTAGAGCATGCTCAATTAATTTTGACGTAAATATATAGTTTATTGATTTGTTTACGACCACGTAAATATATCGTTTCTTTATATATTTACGTAAAGCTACGTGTTTATCATGTAATTTACCACGTAAATATATCGTTTTATGCATTGTTTACGGTCGGCCCTCAATAAGAGGGAAGTGCGCATGCGCTATCGATTTCACGTAAATATATCGTTTAGCGACGTGTTCACGGCGACGTAAATATATCCACTTCCTTGAAAAATTAGGTCATGGACTTAATAGGTCCATGATTAGGTCAAGTGAATATCTCTTGTTGCAGAGAGATAGAATTTAGTAGTGTATATGATAGAAATTGTGCTATTATTTTGACCACGATCATACTGTGGTTGGAATCGCCAAAATATAATCCTGGACTCCCTCCAACAAAAGACCACTTTTGGGATGGGGTTTCCACCATGGCATGGTCTTTTTTAGCAGCTTTGGTCTCTAATTAGAATAATAAAAGTAAAACATTTGTTAACTTGGAACCAAAGGAAAATGGTCTTTAATTGGAGGGGTCTTTCATTGGAGGGAGATTTGTATTTTAGTCATTGATTTGGAGTACTCCCTAACACTTGCTGGCGCTAGGCCCTAGTTGCAATCATGCATTATTCAATTATTACTGTACTTAAGTTAGCCCTCTTATTGTTTATCAATTTAAAAATTCAATTTTACTATGCATAGAATATGATTAATAAATTAAACAATATACACATTAAAAAATTATATTTGTTGCAACAGTTTTTTAAAACTGAATTCCAGTTTATTTTTTACTCATTTTATTGACATTGTCAGTTTCAAATACCAGAATACAATTGAAGCCAGGCTCTATTATAGAGTTAATGTTGTCTTTTTGTACTAAGTCAACATTGCCCAACTCGAATAATTTCTAAGTCGATGACATTGCCAAAATCGAATAATTTCTAAGTGGATGTAATATATTACAAGCCAAATTGTTGTGTTTTCCATTAACAATCTGTAAGTCAATTTTTTTAAGGCGAACAATTTTTCAATGGCATTTCATGAATGCCTTAGTTCATGACCTTTGTCTTATAAAACTCTGTTCAGTACAACTCTGTTCAATACTTATATTTATGAATATGAATAAATAAAATCACACAGGTACAACAATAATTACTGTAGTGTATCATCTTTTTATTGTTATTATTCATCCTTCATTTAAAAATCAGAATTTTTAAACACTTCATATAATCTAGGGCTTCTACTGGTTTGGGCCAAACTGTGCAAGGCTGTGGGTGGTTCACCACTCCGCCCACCCTGCAAGTTCATTTTAAATTCCCAGCATTTGTCGGCACGCATACTCTTAAGTCGAGACAAACGTACTGTAAAGTGTCTTGACCAAGGACACACAAACAACTTGTGGGGGTTTTGAGAGTCTAAGCCAAGCTACTATTGTACCAACTGCTTCCACTATGATTATTATTGTACTTTAGATTGTATCTCTGTTAACGTGGTTTGTACAGCTTTTTAATCATTTCTTTGTAAAGAAACTTTATTTATTGGTTTTTAATAATTAATCAGGCGAGTCGAGAGGAGTCAGGGGTGCCACTAACTATAGCCTCAACATTGGCGCCGGTTCAACCTGCTCTCGCCCAGGGTTGGGATTTAAAAACAGGAGGTCCAGTGTGTATATCTGGCTCGTGTGCACTTTGGAGAACCCATTGCATCTTTTGGAATAGTGGGGGTTACCCCAATGCTATGGTTCAACGATGTGAAATAAGCGTCTCTCTATGGCTGCTACAGTAGTCCCAGACCACGCCCATATGCAACTCAGCAAATGACGCTGCGAGTTATGGGTTATTCTCCAATCTTTACATTATAATAGTACAGTAAACAATAGACATATTCCACAAGGTTTGTTTACAGTTGGTCACGTGACATATTGTAGATATTACTATGGAGAATTTACAGTGCGATTAGTGTTCAAGTATAGTTTGAAACACATTCACCCACCATTAATGTGAGAAATAACTGGCAAGCAAAGACTATGATTGTACAAATTAGTGTTTATTTACTTAATTTTAGCATTCAATGTGCTTTGTATGCTTTGGAATTTATGTGATCCTTTGTAAACAAAGCTAGCCTAGAAATCGTAGCATGTCAAAATCGCAGTTACAGATCAAAGACTCGTGCGTACCTAAACAGGCAGTAGACATGCATGGGCCTAGGCCTGGCATTTCTCGAAAATCTCAATGTTTGGGGCCCGCATCTTTTGGAGCATTAGCAAACCATTATGGTAAAACCCTCAAACCCTCTTTAACATCAAATATGTGCTTTACAGCTCACAAACCCATTACTGAGCATTGCTCATGCTGCATGTTTACAGTTGATAACCATTATACACTCTTTTTTTTTTTTATAAGCACACATTTTATAAGAACACTGAGGCTGAGGTAAAATGTCAAATGAGGTTTTTGAAAAACCAAAAAATTATGTGCAGTAATGTAGGTGTGACTATGTAATACCCCCTATAATCAGGTGTACTGTCATTTGGGGCCATTTTTACCAGGACTTTTTTTGGGGGCAATTTTTCCAGGGCATGTTTTTCAGGGCCCATTTTTGCTGTACAATAATAATTTTCTGTGTTTGAAAAGTGTGTAAAATAAGAACAAATTAAGAACATTTTGAGCCTGAAATCGGCCAAAAAATAAGAACACTGAGCCTGGGCAAAATTTTACTGGTTCTTATAAAAAAAAAAATGTACATCATGTGAACAATAGTGGCATGTGTCTTTAATTACCTACCTGTACTTACACAGGGCACTTTCAAGTTCTTCAATCTTCCGTTGATATTCTATAATTCTATAAAAATTATATAATTGTAATATAACAGATCAAGAATATTCCATTAAAAGTTCAATTACAGTCAAACTTGCCTTAGTCGACTTTTTCTAACTCAAATATTTTTTAAGTCGATCTTATTTTACATGCCATGCTATGTTTTCCATTATTTAACGATCTGTAAGTCCAATTTTTTAATGCCATTGTGGATTCGACTTACTGTAGGCAAGTTTAAATGTAAATCCAAATCATTAAAAAATCACATAAGCATCAAGGGTCCCAATCCAATATTAGGGACAATGTCAGAACTTTGTTTATCTTATTATACTGTAATTATATAATTGTTTTTCAATTCTGTAATTAGCAACTTTAGTTGCGGTTAGAATATGAGCAAATAAAAAAATAGTACAGTTGTTATCATAAACATCTAATTTCTGGTAGTATGGCATGGTTTACGTAAATTTTGACAGTGTATACTTCTGGCTAAGTTACCAATGCTCCTCAAAAATGTTTTAATTTCTTTTTTTACTCTAACAACTCTGATGGTCCAGATGATGCTGACACCTCTCCGGTAATGAATCAATAATTATAATGTAATCAATTTAAGACTGGTCTTCTTTACCTTCTGTCTCCAATAGTTTTTTCTTCGTGACTATCACTTTTTTCATGTTCCTAAAAAACCCAGATAACTTTTTAATACTGTAGTTTTAATTATCAACAATTATAAGAATAACAATGCTACTCTACAACTCTAACACTGTATAGTATAGAACATTTCACAAAAACAACAGGAAAAGGAAGGATATATAGTACTTCCCCCTCCCCAACTCATGATTGCATACTTATATGTACCCTGTAGGCCTATCGGTTATCCTGAACAAATAAACCTCAGCATAACCTGAAACTCACAATGTTCCAGTTCTTCTACTATTTAACTTACTTTTAGTTTGAGAACCTTTTTCAGTCTTTTATTTAGTTGTCCAATCTGCTCTTGTTGTTCAAGACATGTGACCTGAAGACAGTCTACCTTGTCAGCTAGCTTTGAGGCTGTACCGCCATCACTGCTGACAAGAATTCTTGATTTCAAACTCTGTTTTTCTCCTTCAATTTCCTAAATTTATTTACAAAATCATTTAAAATTTATTATTTATTGGAATACAACGTTCCTTTTTATTAATGTATCATTATTATCACTTGTGTATAGCTGACTGTAGTCACGCTCACCTGAATCTTGTCCTTAGCACTGAGGAGAAGCTGTCGTAAATCTGTAATTTCAGATTTTGCTTGTCGACTTTCCTGCCTGTGTATTAAAGAATGTTGAATTATTAATGCAAATACTACAGTAGGCCTATTTATGCTTGAATATAATTATTTCAAAAGGATATATAAATCCCAGATTATTTTTTAAAAAAATATTCCAAAGCCTTGGTTTTACTGTTATTTCCTAATAACATTTGTTAACCAGATATTTGCATGTGAATACTTTACTGTAAGTTCACTCACTTCAAAATGTCATTGCTCTTGACAAGGTCCTGGATTATGTCTTGTCTTCGATCCAAATCATGAATCAGCCTTGTCACATTCTTTTGAATCACCTTTTGTGCTACATTAGTTTCTAAATCTGGGAATAATTAAATTAAAATTTAACCGTTTGCATTCAAAAGTATATAAAAATAGACAAAAATCTGGAATTGTATATTGTACTCTACATTAATACTGTAAGTACTGTAATAAAAATTTTAAACAAAATAATAGAATGAACAAATGTTTCTAAATTCTCTTCACATTCACAGTAGCTACCATTTAACTAGCTTGTATCTTTAGATAGTTTGGTTTGTGTTGAGAAGTATAATGACGAATTTTGTGTTCTGGAAATATCTTACCTCCAGCTACCTTACTTGGGGTAGTCACATCGATCGATTGCAAACCATGCAACTGCAGACGTCGGTTAAGTTCTTCCCACGACAATGCCATATCTAAGTATAACAAGAAATTTACTGATGGTATTAAATATTATAACAAACAGTTAAACTGTAAAACCAATTGCGGCTGGCCTTCAGGTTGATTGAATCCTGTGATGGTGTTTTTGTGTGTGTGTGTGTGTGTGTGTGTTTTATTTAGTTAGATGTTATTTCTTGGCTTGGTTTAAAATTTGGAACACCTTTAGACAAGAATATTTGTGAAAGGCATTATAGAAATACAGTACAAGGTCTTCCAATTCAACTTTCAATTTATTCTAAGCCCCTAGAACAAAGACATAACTGACTAACATATAAAACATTTATATATTATATTTCGTTATCAGAACTAGTAGATAGTAACCTTAATGGACGCCAAGGGAGTTTCCTCTCTGACATTTACTGAGGTTCCTGTTCTGATGGACGATGAAGTTCCAAGTCCATCGAAAGAGACGGAGGTTATGACTCACTCCCAAATGGAAGGATCTACAATTATGAACGTGGTGGATTGCAGAAACGGAGTAGCTGAGGTATTAAATGAGTGCACTTTGAGCCTATCAATATGATCAATTATCATGATCATCACTGTGTTAATTATTAGATTTTGTAATTACTGTCATCATAGCCAATATCATCATCATCATCGTTCATCATATGTTGCCATTTGATAATTTTATCTTCATTATAATATTTGTGCTGATCATGATGAATTTTTGAAATGCACCAATGTTATTTAACTTTCTATATTGCACATATTACTCCTCTATACTAGAATATGTATTCTGCAATTGAGGATGCTCGGGCAGTTGCTTTAATGAATGCAGTGAGTTCTGTACTGCCAACCTCAGATGCTAATCAAACACCAGCTGTCTACAGTACATGTGAAGTGACTGCCTATCATGAACCTGAACATCAAGAAAGCATAGGACAAGAAAACATGTCCACACATGGAAGTAACCTGTTAGATAAAGAACGAGATGTAACCGACCAAGACAATATCCAATGTGGAGATATTTTAGGCCCAGATGTCATAGCCCTTTCAACCCAGCAATCTAAAGATAGTCCAGCTGAAGATAACCAAGTTCAATACTTCATAGTGAAGAATTCAACTCAACGTTCACATCCAAAGTTGATTGACACCAATGGTTACTCTTACACACAACAGACAGAGAGCAAACATGGTATCAGATGGAGGTACAATTATTATATTATACTAATGTAATTTGAAATTTACAATTATACAGTTATAATTTAGGATAATTATTGTCAATAAAAAAAGCTTAAAATTTATGTTTTTGTTATTACCCTAGGTGTACTGTTCGAAACAAACGAGTGTTCTGTGGGGCAACTATATTGCAGAAAGGCAACATGTGCAAAAAAGGTCCAAAAACACACTGTCACTCTGGAAATCCTAAGGGAGTGTTAGCCCTGAGCGTCATCAACCAAGTAAAGAAGCAAGCAAGAGAACAATTACAGAAATCAGCAACCCAAATTGTCAATGAAGTCTTGGTGAACAATGCTGGTTGCCCCGGTGATGAGAAGAAATTGAAATTTGATAATCTAAAGAGAGTTGCAAACCGTTTCAGGCAGAAGACAAGACCAGTAGAGCCAAAAGTTCTGGAATTTGATATCCAGCATGACGCACTTCCTCCGGGTAACAGCATGTTCTATTATTATCTTTAGCTAACTAGTGAGCCAGCAGACTAACCAGGCTAAACAGGTTGACCACAACTCAGCGGACTAAAAAAAAGGAGAATTTTTAAAATACATTCTAAAACATATCAAACCAAATTCTCTAGTGCCTACTGTAGTCAAATAGCTTCAACCCTTGAATATATTATCTTGAACCCACCACTACGTACCATGACACCAAAATGGAGCAGTATCCCAAGGTTTCCATTACACATGAATTGGCATACTGGATTCCAAAAAGTGAATTTTATTTTTTACACATTGATTTCATGTTTCCAACAGGTTTTCTGAAAGGAGACATTGCCACAGAGGGCAGGCATCATCTCATTCTGGCTACAGCCACCCAATTGCAACATTTGTCAAAGGCCAAAGAATGGTATATTGATACAACCAGCAAACTGGTAAAACCACCATTCTATCAACTGCTCACTGTCCAATGCTTTACACAGAAAGATGACAAGATCATGCAGGTACAGTATTTCAAAAAGAATTGTTTTTGAGTTTATTGACAGTAGCATCAGATTAATTTAAATCTTCCGAACTAGATAATATTACCTATACTAACCCCTTCTAAAGCACCCCATCTGTCTAGCAAGATGCGGGCATACAGACAAAGTCCCTCCATATGGTGCTGGGCCTCTAGAACATAAAAGATGAACTCTGTAACTCTCTTGCAATTTGCTCCTAATACATCAGAAGGGATAATTGTTTCTCCCAACACAATTTGGTGTTACTTTAGACCTTGACACTCAACTCCTGTAATCCAATAATCAATAATCTGATATCGACTATTTGTCATTTTCAATGTCAAGACTGATCCAAACCTTGTTTCTCAATACTTCCATTACTTATTACTGTATTATTGCAATTATTATGATGGGTTTTATTTTAAATTCATTGACATTAAAGACTTTGACTCTATGAAATCATGATTGTTTAAACTCTGTAAACTATCTTACTAAGGCTTTCAGTGGCTGAGTTACCTACTTTTCATTAAATTGTGCGAGGCTCAGTAAAATGTTTATTTTACGAATGTTGATTTTCAAATACTCAATGTAATAACCTAACCACAACAACAAACTACTAATGCAAGTGTCATTGGATTGAGCGCACATGTTTACGATAACCAACAAGAGTGTTGGGGTCAGAAACTCACTGACATTGTGAATACTAGATATGATCGCGAAATGCATGTAAACAACACAATTCGGCGATCAAACAACTAGAAACAACAGGATAGAAAAATCCATACAACATACAGATGTTTGAATAAGAGTTAAAATAATATTTTGTTTAGTGGAAGAATGCCAGCAATTAAAATAATTTGGTTTTTATTGAAGGTAAATTCAGCTAGGCTCTAGCGCAGTAGACCATGCTGCTGCACTGTCGGTTCGTGCTAAGCCTGGCCATCGTCAGTCTATTGGCGCTTAATGGCAGGGGATAGCTAGGCCTAGGTATTGGAAATTGACACTCCATCTATTTTACGAATTTTTCAATTTACGAATACCCCTTGGTAGCAAGGGGTACATAAAATGAACGTCTTACTGTATTAATATAAAAGTTGAATGTCAATAAATAGACAAATATATATTTTTATAGCAATTCCAACAAATTGTGTATGCTCTGTAAAGTATTTTTTTATTTCAGGTTCCTTTCGCCTTTTTTCTAATGTCTGGCAAAAGGAAACGAGACTATAAAATTATTTTGAAAGCATTCAGATGTTTGTTTCCTCATGGAATCCATCTTTCGGAATTGGTAGTAGATTTTGATTCAGATTTATGGGTCAGTCTTGCCAAAGTTTTCCCAGGTGTGCCGATCAAAGGCTGTGCGTACCACTGGAAACAGACCATATGGAAATGCATCAAAGATCTGGGAATGTATCAGGCATACATGGGCAATGGAATCAAGCATGATATCCTGAATCAGCTAATGGGACTTCCTTACATGCCAGTGGACGTGATTCCAAACTTGTTTAAAAGGATGCAGAAGAATGTGCATTCTCCAGATCTACAGTTGGTGAGTGAATACAATTATCATTTTATGCTATCATTTTGGAAGTAAGCAAGTAATTCAAGCATCTCAGTATAAGAATTGACATGTCGACAAGGACGCGAAGCCCCGCCCATAAAGTCACAAAAACCTTAGACAATGGCGGCTAGACTTACCGAGTTGGCAAACCTTTTCTTTGCTATCAACCTTCTTTAAGAAAGAGAATTCAGGGTAGGCAGTATGCAAATGAATCATATATTCATAGTGTTAATCTATTTCATGGAACAGAGGGGGAAATTGTAGTAAAAGCCTCAGTATTTCGCTCCCAAAGGAAGAGGGAAAAGCTGCATTCAGTCAACCTCGTCATCAAAGACCAAGTCACTGATGCACACTGCTCGTGTAAAACTGAAAATCTATAACCAAGTATAGACATCTAGGCTCATGTATGTTTCGCGTCGACAACCAGCTGTCTAAGGAAATTAAAATGTCCGAGAAAAAGTTTTTGATCACATGACTACTGTAAATGATTAATTGTGGATTCTATCAATTTCATAACTACAGAATTCTTAACAATACAAAGCAAATGAGCTGCGTACATCGCTAACATGCTTTAAAAACAGTTGTTTTTTGTAAATCTATTTTGATAATAAAAACACAAATATTGACTACTTTTTTTAAGTCATATAGTTAAAACTACAGCTTCTCTGAGAGTGTGGTCTCAAGATGGTACTATGCCCTGTGACTTGTCTTGGGACACAGACTTAAGGTTACATGTGACTTTAGTATGAACAATGCCTCTCAAAGCAGCCATGTATTTGCTGGCCAACTTGTACACTAGGAGCTGTTAAAAAAACAATCCTACACCATATTGTTGAAAAATTTTGCATGGGCAACTACACAGTATGCAAATTCTAACTCGAGAGTGGTGCTTATTTTAGAGCGGCACTTATAAAAAAAACATTTGTGGCGCTTTCAGTGACCCTTCCCATGTTACCTTTCCCACATATTTCCGTAGTTCGGTACGCCTACAGATATGCTTTTGTTTTCATCATTATTTATTCATGTGAACACTGTATACATTGTATTTAAAACCCTGTTTCTCCTGTTTCTGTTTTTTTTTTTTAGGTTTTTGATGTCATAAATTCACAGTGGATTGAATCAACTCTTTGGCCTCCTTCTGTCTGGTCCAACTATAGACACTCAATCCGCACACGCAATGATGTTGAGGGCTGGTTAGATCGAATCGAGGAACAAACTAAAAAACAAAGTCTACCACTGTATTCACTTATTGAACATTTGCATTGTGAAACAGAAATGGCCAACACCGATTTTACTCTGGTTAACGAGAAGAAACTCAAGAAACTCCAGAAGAAACAGAGTTTAGAAGTTTGTGGCTTATTGAATCAATTCTGGGACGAGTATGTTGCTGGTACTAAATCCGGGAAAAGTCTATTGCAAACATGTGTACATCTACATGATCCAAAGGAACTTGCTTGAAATTTTAATTTTCTCATGTTCAGAATGGAGTACATGTTTAATACTTTAAATTTGGTTCAACCAGATTTATCACACACATTGTGTATTGTACCATGGAGACAAAAAAACAGAGGTACCTACAAATTAAAAGTGGCTTCCTCAGAAATAACATTATGGACATTTATTTAAACTGTAGTGAGCATGTAAATAGTCAATAAACTACTGTATAATAAAGGATGTTTTAATATACAGCAGACATAGATGGATGAATACAATCCTCAAATTAATGACAATGTTGTCATGGTTTGTAAGATTATGTGCCATATTTTGTACTGTACTGTGTAATTTCTTCAACCTATAGTTTCATATTTATGTCATATTTAATACTGTATAATTGACTAATTACAGTAAAACTTCATCAAGATTAGAATAAATATTTTGTACATTTTGATTTGTTAATATAGCACAACGATTATTACAGAAAAAGAAATAGAATTGCATTTCTTTATGATTACGCAGTTACATTTTGACGGTAATTATGTGTTGTAGTTGTACATTTACAGTGAAAGTAGGGTGCATTTATTTGAGCATCCATAAAAAGGCCTCCTTTGAATAAACTCCCCCTCAAAAACCCTTCTCAAAATGTTACGTTTAAGAGCTTGGGCCCAAAGCAAGTTAGGGCCTACAGTATTTTTCTAAATTGTCAACACCAAGAATATGTCAAACAGCAAACTTCATCACTTTCCGCAAGCTGGTTTTCCACTAGGCGAATTTATTCGCGCGAATCAAAGCTTTGATTCGCTTCCTGAACTCTGATTGGTTGCGCATTTTTTCTCCTCACAAAAACTCTGATAGGAATGTGAACGCGCATATGCACGAACCAACGCTTTCAATTCGCGCGAATAAATACGCCTAGTGGAAAACCGGCCTAAACCTGGTACATCCTGTACATAAACTAAGTATCACTTTTACACACTATTCCTGCAGTACCTGTCTTGTAAAATATTTTAATTTGTATTGTAATTGTATTGTTTGGCCCTTGATGGCATATTCAATAAATTAAATTATTAGGCTTTTAGTGAGTGAAGTTTTGGTCCTGAAAAAAATCCTGTACAATGGCAGGAATTGAACCCAGGACTCCGAGATTAGATTTGGAATGCAAGGAACTTAACCTCAAGGCTCCAATCTATCATTAAGTACTCTAGACAGGATATAGTAGTACCTCATTATGAGCCATTGGCAACAATTTTTCTCATGCCTGGTTTTTTTTATTGCAATGAATATTAACCTAGCCTGAACACAGTATTTGGTGATAGTGTTCTGTGTGCTTAATAGACCGAATTAGTCACCAAATATGACGTCATCATATTTTCACCGAGTGGATATTAAAGTTGTTTACCTCACTAAAGTTCTGTGTTAATGCATTGAGTGGAGTTGAAAGTGGTGTATATTAAATCGTCTATTGATTTAATGAAGATAGTATAAGGCAATTCCACGGTAACTAAATGACATTCTGACACAGATTTGTATTTTCAAACACATGTACCACAAGGTAATTTTGCCAATAATCTAAAACAAATACATTTTTTTCATAACAAATAGCTTCCTACATATACAGAATGAGTTTTTTTGTGAAAATCATTTTTCCTTATTAAAAAAAATTATAATAATATGAGCGGTAACTAAATGACGTAAATCTATTGTATATTTAATAAAAAATCTGTGAATTTTATAAGTATCAAGAGCAATCCTTAGGGTATAACAATGAATGTAAAAATTATTTATCATAAATATATGATGATTTTTATTAACAAGACTCCAGTAACTAAATGACAAAAAATTTAGGCAACTTCAATATACTTGATTAGATATTTTCTTATGATTTAAAGACATATTTTTAAGATAATTGATATTGATAATTAATATCAAAACAATAAGATATCAAACTAAACATGAATGTTTAATAAAAATTTATTAAAATTGATAAAAAAAAATGATTAGGGTTATTCCATGCCAATTCAACAAATGCATTACACCATGGGACATCATTTTTTTCCTCCACTTTGCACTCTGACATATTTATATTCATGAGAAATGAAAAATTTAAAAATTTCAGAATTTAATACTTGTTTGTTTTTCTGTAGCGGCAGTTAAAGTTAAGCGGCGGGTGTGGCCCAAAATAATGGGCCACAAAATTGAAAATTGATTTTCATATGCTAATATCGTCAGAAAGTACAACCCCTATAACCCTGAAGGGTTGTGTTATAGGACCATGTTAGGACATATTTTCAATGCTGATTCCAAATCTACAATCAGAAAAGTTGTTCCATGTAACGATTAGAAATAGCAAATGTCTGAAAATGGGACGAAAACTTGTCTGGACCATTGTTGAAGAGGCTGTAACAGGAAGAGTTGAACTTTTTTAAATCTTCATATTTGAGGAATCATAGCCCATCATCATTTCTCTCATATA